>NW_007811765.1:0-965 GCF_000696425.1 Galeopterus variegatus | reverse complement strand
TAACCCTAGCCCTAACCTTAAGCCTAACCCTAACGCTAACCCTAACCCGAACACTACCCCTAACCCTATCCCTAAACCTACCTCTACCCCTAACCCTAACCTGAACCTTAACCCTAACCCTAACCATAACCATAACTCTAACACTAACCCTAACCCTAACCCTGACCTGAACCCGAACCCTATTGCTAACCCTAACCCTAAACTTAACACTAACCATACAACTACCCCTAACCCTAACCCTAAACTTAACACTAACCATACAACTACCCCTAACCCTAACCCTAAATCTAAAACTAACAATACTCCTAACCCTAACCCTAACCCTAAATCTAAAACTAACAATACTCCTAACCCTAACCCTAACCCTAAACCTAACACCAACCCTAACACTAACCCTAAGCCTAACCTGAACCCCAAACCAAACTCGAACGCTAACCCTAACCATAACCCTAATCCAAACCCAAACCCGAACCCCAACCCTAAAACTAACCCTAACCCTAAACCTAACCCTAAGACTACAACTACCCCTACCCCTAACCCTATGCATAACCCTAAAACTAACCCTAAACCTAACCCTAACCCTATTCCTAAACCTAAAACTAACCCTACCCCTAATCCTACCCCTAATCTTACCAAAACCCCTAACTTTAACTCTAACCATAACCCTAACCCTAAGCCTAACCATAATCCTAACCCTAACCCTAACCCTAACCCTAAACTTACCTCTACCCCTAACCCTAAACCTAACCCTAACCAGAACCCGAACCCTAACCCGAACTCAAAACTGAACCCGTACCATAACCCTAACCCAAACCCGACCCGAAACAAAAACCAAACCCAAACCCTAAATCGAACTCGAACCTGAACCCTAACCCTGACCGTAACCTGAACCCGAAACAGAACCCTAACCCTAACCCAAACTCAAACCTGAACACGATCCCTAACCCTACTCCTAACCCTACTCC
>NW_007811764.1:0-965 GCF_000696425.1 Galeopterus variegatus | reverse complement strand
ATATAGGAATGGCTGGTGCACTCACTGGCTGAGCGCGGTGCGGGCGACACCACACCAAGGGGTTGCGATCCCCTTACCAGTCACAAAAAAGACAAAAAAAAAAAAAACAACAAAAAAACGTAAACTAGGAATAGAAGGGGATTTTCTTAATCTAATAAAAAAAGATCTGTTTAAAAAACTGTACAAAATATGACAAAATGCTCAAAGGTTGTTTTTAAGATTGGAGAAAAAAAAGACAATTATGTCCAATATAACCAGTGTAATAAGGCTAGAAAAAGAACAAAAGCTATCATGGTTGGAAGAGAAGGAATAAACTCGAATCTTCACAGCTGATGTGACTACAAGACCCAAAAGAATATAGATATAATACAGTTGTGTATTATGATGCAGATTCATAAGATAATTTGCAACCTTGCTGGAATAAAGCTCAACATACAGAAATCAACTGCATTTCTATATGTTAACAACAGACAGAAAATGTGATTTTTCTGTTACCATTTAAAATTGCGTGCATCAAAAATATATTGCGCCTTGGAATAATACCACAAAAGATTTACAAAGCCTTTGTTAAAAACTTAATGAAACTATCACTAGAGGTTAGGTAAAACCTCAGCAAATGGAAAGATACACCTTGAGTTATGAGCAATCAGTCCTTTTTGTTAAGCATTGAGAATGCGTGCAGTAACCACACTCTGCAATCAGCAAGTCCACTCATTATCTCTTTCCTTGGAAAGGTGGTATTCTTGTTTCCCTCATCAGTTTGTTTCCTCCCACTCAAGAATGCATTGTGGTTTCTTAATTTTTTTGCTTTGAGTGAACCATCAAAGTTCAAGCCTCCCCCTGGGCAGCTTTCTGTGTGTAGCCAACATCTGCTGTGATTCTTGAAATGACCAGTTTCACTGCTAGAAAGAAAAGGCAATGATTTATGTATGTTTTCTCAGGGGTAGACAGGGAAAGGAAGGCGC
>NW_007811763.1:0-965 GCF_000696425.1 Galeopterus variegatus | reverse complement strand
AGGAAGGAAGGAAGGAAGGAAGGAAGGAAGGAAGGAAGGAAGGAAGGAAGGAAAGAAGAGAAATTCCCTGTCAGAGACTGAAAATCTGAGTGAAACTATCGGCCTTGTGGGTGACTATTGCCTCCTCTTCTCCCACACTTCTAGAATCTTAAAGAGACTGCCACATGCATGCAGCACAAATAGCTCCACTTCTCAGCATCAAATAACCACCATTTATTATTTCTATGAGTCTATGGTTTAGATGAGGTGTTCAGCTGCTCCAGGTGTTCAGCTGCTCCAGGCTGGGCTGGGTTGATCTCAGGTGGGCTCGTTCATGTACCTGAAGGCAGCTAGCAAGTGGGCTAAGATGACTTTGGCTGAGATGACTCAGCTTTGCCACACAGGCCTCTCATCTTCCAGCAGGCTATCCCAGACTAGTTTTCATAGTGAAGACAGCAAAGTAAGAGGGCTAGCAGAAGCCAGCAAGGTGCCTCAAGAACTAAGGCTCAGAACTAACACTTTGTTTCTTCTGCCATGTGCTACGGTCCTGCAAAAGTCATAAGGTGGCCCACAGTCAGCATTTAGGGATTTAAGCTTCATTCCTTGATGGGAAGAACTGCAACTCTCATTGCAAAGGCACAAATGCAGACAGCAGTGAAGACTTGCAGCTGTTTTTTTGCCATATAACAGCTTAGTTGAGGTGTAGTTCAACTGCCGTACAATCCACCCACTTAAAAGGTGTGATTCAATGGTTTTTGGTATATTCACGGAGTTGTCCAACCGTCATCACAATTTTAGAATATTTTCTTAACCCCAGAAAGAAACCCCACGCCCATTAGCAATCACTTCCCATTTCCCTCCAACTCTCATGCCCCCAGTCCTAGGCAACCACTAACCTACTCTGAGCTCTATAGATGTGAGGAGCGTTGTTTTTGCAATCAACCTACACACACATCTCCTTCCAAAGGACTAACATGAAAAATGCT
>NW_007811762.1:0-965 GCF_000696425.1 Galeopterus variegatus | reverse complement strand
CCATGATGGTGTAAGATCCTAACACAGTGGTCACGAACCAAAGGCAATTTAGCCCCTCGGGGGACATTTAGCAATGTCTGGACACATTTTCAGTTGTCACAACGTGTGGGTAGGCCCAGGGGTGCTGCTGAGCATCCTACAATGCACAGGACAGTCCTCACGACAAAGAAAGATCTGGCCCCAAACGTCAATGGTGCTGAGGTTGAGAAACCCTGTCCTGAAAAGAGTCATCAGGAACTAAGTGGTCTTAACAACAGGTGGGCAAACAGAGGAGAAGGTGGGGCCTCCTTAGGGGAACCAGAGGGCAGCCTTGTGAGGGACAAAGCCAGGCTGACTATAGTCAGGAAAAAGGCTCGTAGCAGGTACTGAGTGACTGGCTAACAGGTTTGGCCTAGAGGTTCGGTGAGTCCTGGAGCTCCAGGGCTTTTTGCAGGCAAATATTAACACAATGGGTCAGCTCCACCTCTAATTTTTTGTCTACTCTGTATGTGTTGCCTTCAGGGATGAGATATAAAAATGACATGTATAAACTACACCAAAACATAAACACATGTGTAGCAAAAAAGTACTGAATGGAAAAAAAGCAGAATGTAAAATGCCATGTGTATAACAGGACATTTATATTCAAATATATATTGATTTACATAGACAAAGATCAGAAAAGTGTGAAATAATACAGAGTTCATATTCAGTTATTTAATTTTTACTTTTAAAGTGTTTTATATAAACATCCACTTAGAGTTTCAAAGATGAGTAGTATAGCCCTTTTTTTCAGATTGACAGCTACCATTTGTTGAGATTTTATACTCAGCCAAGCCTGATACTGAGGGCTTTTTGGACATCATTGCAATTAAACCCTAAATAACTCAGTGAGATAGGTGCCATCTGCCTGTTTTACAAGTGAGAAATCTGAAGCTTAGTGATTAACTGACAAAGTTCACAAAGCCAGCAAGTGCTGGGGCTGG
>NW_007811761.1:0-965 GCF_000696425.1 Galeopterus variegatus | reverse complement strand
AGTTGTGAAATCATGAATACATTTTAAAACATTTTTATCATCCCTAAGAAAATCCCCGTACTCATTGGCAGTCTCATCCCATTTTTCTTCAACACCCCTCGGGTAGCCCTAGGCAACTACTAACCTATTTTCTGTCTCCATGGATTTGCCTATTTTGGATATTTCTTTTCAGTGATATCATATAATATGTGGTCCTTTGAAGCTGTCTTCTTTCAGTTAGCATAATGTGTCAAGGGTTATCTGCATTGTAGCATGTATCTGTACTTATTTCTTCTCACAGCTGAGTACTATTCCATTGTGTGTATATATTACATTTTATTTATCCTTTCATCAGTTGGGTATTTGGATTGCTTCCACGTTTTGGCTGTTATGAATCACGCTGCTGTGAACATTTGTTTACAAGTCTTTGTGTGGACGTATATTATTTCTTTTGGGTATGTATACTAGTTCTCTTGGGTATATGTAACTTGCCGGGTTATATGGTAATTCTGTGTTTAACCTTTTGAGGATCTATTAAATTATTTTCCACATATTACATCCGTCATTTTACATTTTCACCAGCAGTCCATGAGGATTCCAGTTACTCCACATTCTTGCCAGTGCTTTTTGTTATCTGACCTTTTTTTTTTTTTTCCTCCAGGTGAAACCCAGTGATCTGACTTTTTGATTATAGCTGTCCTAGTGGTATCATGCAGTTTTTGCTTTGCATTTCCATGGTGACTAATGATGTCGAGCATCTTTAAATGTGCTCATTGGTCGTTGGTTTATCTTCTTTGGAGAAATGTCTATTCAGATCCTTTGCCCATTTTTAAGTAGGGTTATTTGTCCTTTTATTGTTGAGTTGTAATAGTTTATTTTGTATTCAAGATCCAAGTTCCTTACCAGATATATGATTTGCAAATATTATCTCCCAATTTGTGGGTTGTCTTTTTACTTCGTTGATGGTATCCTTTGACCAAAAACAA
>NW_007811760.1:0-965 GCF_000696425.1 Galeopterus variegatus | reverse complement strand
CAGCTTGATAGATTTCCATATTATTTCTGCACCCTTTAACATAAAGTTCATTTTGTGCATATGAAGATAATAATGGTATCATTTATGCAGCACCTGCTGTGTGATAGGTCTTGCGCTAAGGGCTTTTGATGGATTATTTTATTTAATTCTTACCCAGTGAGGTAGGTACTACTATCATCTGCATTTTACTGATGAGGAAACTGAGGCACAGAAAGATTACATAGTTGGCCACAGACCCAGTGAGCGGTGGATCCAGGATTCCCACACAAATCTGTTCCACTCCAAGCTGGGCTCTTAACCCCTGGATACAGCATGGTGTGATAAATAAACAGTGGGTATAAAAAATGACAATATGGTGTGAGGTTAAGGGTTTAAATGCAGTTCCTTTAAAAATCACTGGGTTGCCCAGCATTGGAACAGATCACTGTTTTTTGTTTCTGTTTTCTGTTGAGCATCAGATAAAATGGATGCTTTGTTTGTAGGGGCCACGTTGAATGAAAAATTTAATTTTAAACACTGGAATCACCCTCAGAATGATGAGATGTTCACCCACAGGAGAGATTGATGAGGGAACATTAGCTCTCCAACCTCCAATTCCTCTGCATTCCGAGTTTGTTCTCCTTGACTGGAACTACTCAAATGGCTTAAAAACTGCTCACGCTCTCTCCCTCTGTTGAGCGTATACCAGATTTTAACAAGCAGGTGAGTGTATACCAACTTAGTAGAAGGTTCCCTGGTCAGTATCCATAGTGGACCCTCCACGCTGACTTCCTGTTCCCTCTGCACATACTGACCTCAGCCCTGAGTGTGCTGACCAAGGGCTGGGTCGGCCCTCCCAGTCCCTGGCCATGTCTACTCTTGCTGGGAGAAGTACTAACTGCCTGACCCCCAAATCTGCTCATGGCAGCTGTCAGTGTTAGTGAATTTAGGTACTTTTAACAAACCATCATAATCCAATGAGGTAA
>NW_007811759.1:0-965 GCF_000696425.1 Galeopterus variegatus | reverse complement strand
AAAAAAAAATAGGGACTATCTTCACTTTAATGTCCCGCTCCAGTGAGATTCCCAGACCAGAAGGAAGTGTTTTTAGGCCGTTGAATGTAAATACCTTGAGGCTAGTGCCCCGCTCAGCACCACAAGGGGCCCTTACTCCATATCTGCTTGAATCCCTCATCTGTACGGAGGTGGAGTTGTACCCATTTTATAGATGGGGAGAGTGAGGTCAGGAAGATTAAAGGATGCAATGGTTGCCATGCCCTCTTGAACCTGCCCTTCCTTTCTTACAGGACGTTGCCCTGCTTGACCTGGAGCTGTCTGTCCTTCCTTCCTGTTGTCTGTCCATCTGTCCACCTCTCCAAAGAACTGAGACTTGACCCCAGAGCATCTGCAGAGTGAGAGGACAAGGACATGCTCTAAAGACCTTCACAGCAAGACCCAGGAAGCCACAGGCTGATCCCAAACTCAAGGTAGGAAGCTGGGGTGATGGGCGGGCTAGACCCTGACACAGGCCGCTTCATGCATCTGTTTTTTTCCAACAAACAGGTGCGGGGCTGGCTGGGTAGCTCAGGTGGTTAGAGTGTGGTGCTGATGACACCAAGGTCCCAGGTTCGATCCCTGTCCCGGCCAGCCTCCAAAAAAACAACCAAACGAAAACAAACACGTGTTGATGCCTCCTGTGGGGCCAGCACCCTCCTGGCAGCGTGGTAGTGAATAAGGCAGAAAAGGCCTAATGAACGGAGAAGGTGAATTCAGAGAGGGGTGGGGGTGACCAGGGCAGCAAGGGGCGGGGGCTGCTCAGGCAGGCAGGGCGGGCTCCCCCGAGGAGGTGGCGCTTAAGCTACAACCAGGAGGAGGGGAAGGAGCCGCCCTCCCCGCTGCAGGGTAATCTGGGGGTGGCGTGGAGTGACAGGCTCAGGCTCAGGCCCGACATTTACTTAGCACCTGCTTGAGGTTTGTTTTCTTCTTTTTTTAACAGCTAC
>NW_007811758.1:0-965 GCF_000696425.1 Galeopterus variegatus | reverse complement strand
CAGCCCTTAGCCTCGTTCCTTTCGGTGGGCGAGCGAATGGCCCGGGATTCCTCTTTCCCTCCGGTTCCCTTTTGAAGGGGATGGGGGAAGAGAGCCTTGAAGAGAGGTGAGCACAACCACCAGCCCCAAACCAGCCCCGTTAAAGGACACTCAGACGTGGTGGGGTTCCGTTTATTACCACACAAGCACTTGCTTTTAAGGCAAATAGGGAGGGGAGGTTTTTTACATAATCTTATCAGCTTAAAGGTCAAGAGAGCATGCATCCTGTCTCAATGCCTAGCTATTGCAACCTCAAGCACGGAAGCACGAATTTGGCCAATAAGGGCTAAGGCAAGGTTCCCGCAGACACCCCCACCCTACTTCCTCCTGGGCAGTCTTAGGCTGCCACATTAATACGCCCTTGTGCGCCCATAATGGCACCGATTGTAATGTCACTTAAGGTGGCGTTAGTTTTTAAGGCCCGACAGGTCAGTACTAGCAAAGACCAACACTTTCATTTGTGTACAAATCCCATTTTCTCTCCTCTGTGGCTGATGCAGAGCTCCAGCAATTGCCCTTGCCCTTTCTCACTTCAGAATTTTTAGCTCCCCACTGGATCTTTGTTATTAACATAAAAGCATGTGGTTACTTCCCTCTTCTTAAAAAAAAAAAAAATTATTGACCCCAACTCCTTTGTGGCTACAGCGACATGTTCTCTTCCATATGTTTACAACAAAGCTCCTCAAAGAGTTGTCTGTACTGTCTGTACTTGTCTGTTCTTCCTGTGCTTCCATGTGAGCTTGAATTCAGTGCAATCAGCCTTCCACTGCCACCCTTCCATGAAGTCAACTTCAGTGGTCATTGACCATTCCATCCAGTTAATATCAGTGGTCATTCTCAGTTCCCATCTTACCTTATTAAGCAAAAATATTTTACACAGTTAGTTACTGACTCCTACTAGAAACAATTTATTCATTTGCCTGCTA
>NW_007811757.1:0-965 GCF_000696425.1 Galeopterus variegatus | reverse complement strand
CACTAATTCAGTGTTCAAAGTGACTTCATAGAATAGAACATAACAAAAATAATGAGAATCTCATAAACAACCAGAATCAATTGTAACTACCATACGTATCTCTTCTGTTTCCCAAAATGCATATTCCTGCTCTAATATAAAGAAAAGAAACTAGAAAGGAGATAGTTCAGAGAAGAGAAATGAATGTTTTATAAAGAAAAAAAATAAATCTTAGGATGAGGAGTAAGAGGAATTGAGGTTTGTTGAGTTTGAAGAAGAGACTGTTTAAGAGTCTTTCTGATCTCCAGTTTAATAGAGGCTCCAACGAAGGGAGATAATCTTCTGTTAAAGTAGGTAAGATTATGTCTGAACAAGAACTTTTTGCTGGTCAGGGCGATACAACTCAGGAAACTGGAGTCTCCACCCCTAGAGAACTTCAAGGAAAGAAGAGATAACTAATATTAATTTGCAAAATTGCTAACCTGAACTGGAGAGTTCCAGAACAGGCAATCAGACTGGCTTTTTATAGTTCTGGGACCCTAGCAATGGCACCCATCTACAAGGTGCCCTGCTAAGTTGAGAGGCAAGGCCTGTGATTATGGAATGTTTTTCCCCAGGAAGGAATAAGCCCATATACGAATTAAAGCTAAGCCACTGGCCATGTTCTGACCAATATATTCCAGACCATGTTTCTTGGAAAGTAAGATTTTTCAGGCTTTATTTCACTTGTGCATATGTGCATGGAGGATTAGAAAAGAAAGATTGGGGATGTGTGCGTGCGTGTGTGTGAAAGTAGTGATTTGTCTTTTCTGTATTCATGTTTCAGTTTTACGGAAGGACATATTATTTAGCATGTTGTTTTCTCTGCAGTGCAAGTGTGTGGGATTTGGAATCACACAGAAGTGAGTGCAAAGCTCACTTGGGTAGTCTTGGGTAAGTTACTTAACCTTACTACCACTGGTTTCCTCATCTGGAAAATAGATTAC
>NW_007811756.1:0-965 GCF_000696425.1 Galeopterus variegatus | reverse complement strand
TTCAGGTTCCAGTCAAGGTTTCTAGAAATTAGTGATTCATCACTGAATATAACAACTACCATTGGGATCTGCCAAGCCAGGAAAAATCGCCACGTCCCTGTGCCAAGGTGCTGTCTCTCATTGATAATATCTTCATGCAGCTGGCGAGTAGTAGCACACAACACCTGTGCACGTGCCAGGAGCAGCAGACCCACCTGATTGTGTGTGTCGGCGCAGCTGAGAATAGAACAGAGCCAGGCAGGTCACTCCAGACTTTTGGAGAGAACACGGGAGCCCACTCAGGGTCTGCTTTGGGTTCTTAGGTACATAAGGCTTATTCTTTGGGGTGAGAGAGGAGGAAATCTTGTTTTTCCTGAGCCATAACTAAAAGGAGAACCACTCACATGTGAAAAAGAGAGAGTCAAGTTTGCTGTAATGTCTAGAACACTGATATTAACAATTGAAATGCAATCACAATAACATACATTAACAAGGCATGAGAGACTTCTAATTAAACATGGTATACTAAACATACATACTTACTTCTGCTCCCTACTGAAAACCTCACCACCATGGTAGGCAGAATTCTAAGATGATCCCCAAGATTTCTCCCCTCCTGGAATACATGCTCTGCATAATCCCTGGGGCTGCGAATATGAGATTTTAATCCTTTGATGATGTTATGTTATATGACACAGTTGATGTTTAGAGAGAGATCACCTAGGTGGGTAATCACATGAGCCCTTTAAAAGCAGAGAGTTTTCTTTGGCCTGTGGAAGAAAGAGAAGTCAGGGAGATTTGAAGCATGAGAGGGATTCCATGCAAGGGAGGTTCTTTGTGGCTGAGTAATGGTGGCCACACGGCAAGGACCTGAAACTTGTCAACAGACAGCAAGACATTGGGGACCTCAGTCCTACAACTTCAAGGAGATGAATTTTGTCAACAACCTGAAGTAGCTTCAAAGTGGGACTTTCCCAAATCAAGCC
>NW_007811755.1:0-965 GCF_000696425.1 Galeopterus variegatus | reverse complement strand
CTATGATATACCTGCTTACACGTTATCGTAATTTTGCAAACATTTTCCCTTGCTCTATTTTATTCCTTTTGTTTTAGGTGTATTGCTTTAGGCTGGCTTAATTAGAACTGAATCTTTTGTCTTAGAGAGTATTTGGGCGGTACAAAGTGACAAGACTGGAGGGGCGCTTCCTGCAGCTCTCCTCAGTGGCTGTGATACAGGAGGGTCGCTGCGGTGCACCCCCAGCCTCCTCTCTTGGGCTACTTTTCAGGTGCTTGCAGGCATAGTGCCTAGTCCATCCAGCAGGGTTATCTCCCCATTTTTCTGATGAGGCCTGTGAGTGGCAGAGTAGAAAATGCCCAGGGTCATGCAGGGTGAGCTGGACAGAGCTAGAAGGAGAGTGCCTTCCCTTGCCACTGGCCCTTCTTGGGTGGCCCTCTCTAATGGTCAGCCATCCTGTGAAACAAGCCACTTTCATGTGTGAGTAGTACAGATAATGCCTATTGCTAGTAGAAATTCTTTGTTGCCTTTGGGGAAATTGTGCCACATTCTTAGTAGCTGAAAGGAATCTCATGTGGCTGTGAACAGGGGTTTTGGGGTAGAACAGACCGTCCTGAATCTGAGCTCTGCCACTTATCCCTTTGTAACCTGGCGAGTTGCTCAGATTCTTGGTCCTAGTTCTTCATCTATGCATGGACAACATTGCCTGCCTCCTGGGCTTTAGGAGCACAGGGCCTATACAGCAGGACCTAGTGCAGCTCATGAGCCCAGTCATCCTGGAGGTAGAGTATGTTGTGTGAAAGATAAATTAATTACAAAAAAATCAACCCATCTTTTCCTGGTAATCATTTTTTTTTGTTTTCCTTGGATGCTTTTGTGATTCACACCCACATACAGCCACCAGCCCTTTGAGGTCAGTCTAGCTTGAGTAAGTACCAGGTTTTCCAGTCGACTCTCCCTGTAATTCTCAGGAGTCTCTTGACAGA
>NW_007811754.1:0-965 GCF_000696425.1 Galeopterus variegatus | reverse complement strand
AGAACAGACACATAAACCACTGGAACAGAATAGAGAATTCATAAATAAATCCACGTACCTACTCCTACTGATTTTTGACAAAGGAACCAAGAACATACATTAGGAAAAGGACAGTTTCTTCGGTAAATCGTGCTGGGAAAATTGGAGATTGGAGACCCCTATCTCTCGCCATATACCAAAATCAACTCAAAATGAATTAAAGACTTAAATGTAAGACCCAAAACTAAGCTATTACATTTAAGAGTTATTTCTTAATAGAAAATTTTCTGAGCTGAATTTAACATGAACAAATTACTGAACTGAAATCGTTTCTTGTAATAAATGACTGTTAAGAAAGCAAATATGAAGAACTTTAGTGTGAATTACATCAGGCAATTTGATGCCAAAATTACAGTGCAAAACTATTTTTATACTTTACCTAAGAAAGCCTGCAAAGAAAATGACAAATAAACTTTAAGTTTTACTTTATATCTCTTCTAGTATTTCATTTCGGCCTGATTTTATTTTATTTTTTAAATTTTATTTTTATTATTTTTATTTTGACAATATACAATGTAGTTAGTTACTGTGTCCCATCACCGAAACCTCCCTCCCTCCTCCCTCTCCCCCCTCCCACCCAGGTGTGTCCCCTCCATTTTCTTGTTGTAAGAACTTCAAACAAAAAAGTTGTGGTTGTTATATCTTCCTCTCCTCCCCCCCCCGGTTTTTTTTTGTTGTTGTTGTTGTTTGTTTGTTTGTTTGTGTGTGTGTGTGTGAGGGTGTGTGTGTGTGTATGTATGTGTGTGAATTGATTCATTCACCTTTAGCTTCCTCCAATAAGTGAAAACATGTGGTATTTCTTTTTCACTGCCTGACTCGTTTCACTTAACATTATTCTTTCAACGTCCATCCATGTTGTTGCAAGTGGCAGTATTTCATTCGTTTCTATAGCTGAGTAGTATTCCATTGTGTAGATATACCACATT
>NW_007811753.1:0-965 GCF_000696425.1 Galeopterus variegatus | reverse complement strand
AGAGGTCTATTAAAAGGCTTCTATGTAAAGCACTATGAGATCCATTACAACTTGACCTAAAGGGAAGATACTGTTATTGAATTAGGCTCTTGGGTCCCAAAGTCATAGAAATGAACAAAGCACCCATGGAGGGTAAATGCTGAACATAGCCCTGTTCCCACCTCCCTTGCATACCAGAGTTCCCTCTCCTCCCTGGGATGCTGGCCCTGGCCAAGAAAGTTACCCAAGGAAAAGCACGTCCCCCTTAAGGCAAACAGACTGCTGGGAGGAGCGGGTCACTAGGTAAGTGAGCAAGCACCCTGGTGCCAGGTGATTAGCTGGTAGTTTAACTTATCTACCCAGCCATCTCAGGCATGCTGTAAGTTATATGGACTGGGTGAGGGTCTGCGTGTAAGCCTGAAAATGATTTACATCCTTACTTTGATCTGCTAACTATATAACTGCTGTATGTACTCTGTGGCAGTGCCGACTTCTTACTGACCGGCTGCCATTGGTGCCTCTCGTAAGACTAATAAACCGGTGTCTCTACCTGCTGGACCTCCAGGGGATGTCTTCAGAATAGGTAAACACTACACGAGTGCCCTCTCACATCTGGGGCTCCCCTGTTACAACCCAGCAGTAAAGCAAGCAATGCTTTATTAAAAGAGTAGACAGACTTATGCATAAGGGGGTAGCTACAGGACAGCTAGTCCCCCAAGGGGAGCTGTTAAGGGTCCTTTATAGAGAGGGGGTTAAGGGGAGCAGGCCAGGGTCATCATTCTGCACCTCTGGAGGTGGTCCATTCCGTTCTTTCTGGTTGTGTCATGGGTGCATGCTCAGTTAGGGCTTCGATCCTTGTGCCTGTTCACTAGGTCCAAGATGGTGGTGGTGTTCATTATTATCTCCCCAGGAGGGTCATTGTAGTGGTCACCTTGAAGCTTTGTGTGCATGCGGGAATTCCTAAAGGGGTCTTAACGTTACTCTGT
>NW_007811752.1:0-965 GCF_000696425.1 Galeopterus variegatus | reverse complement strand
GAGTAAACACCATGGGTACACACACTCAGACTCGGTGGTGAGTGCACGCGTGCGCCCGCACATACCTCAGTTCAGCATCCTAAACAGTACGCGTGAGATTCACAGAGGTCTTGGCATAAATGAAGGGAAATGCAGCATGCTGGCCTCCGATTCTGAATTAACTTCACCTGAAGATATGAGGCCAGAGGGACTGAACAGAAGAGGCAAATGGAAGGAAGAGGGACAGGTGATACCAAGGTGCAAGAGATACAGAGAATCAGAAGTTCCAGCTAGCACCACTCGGCTGCCATGGTGCCTGGCTTAGGGACCAGGAGGGTTTCATGTCCTGGCTCCTCCTCCTCTGTCTCAATTTCGGTAGCTTGTGCCAACAGAGACAACAGCCTTGCTTTTTTCAGCAACACTCAAATATGGCCTCAGTGGCTGACCTCCAAGGTCATCATTCCTGGGTGCCCAGTTGGCTTTTGTATTCTAGTTTTTCAGTTCCTCATAGTCCCATGTTCAAGGGGTCTTTGAGCGATCATCATGTCTGTCTACATTATTAATCTTTGTCTATTGAAAACTCAAAAACAAGGAATCTCAACTGCACTTGGTATGGCTCCTAACAGACGTACCACAAACATTTCTGACCTGAGTGGTGACTATGGGGTTGAGGGAGTGGCAGAATGCTGATGATTTTTTTATGCACATCAGGTTGTAGATGGAAATTTCAAATCTGCTTTTGGCCCCACATGAGAGGTGTGGTTTCATAAGGTCCCCAGAAGGAACTGTAACTACATGACATGGGTCATACCAAGACTAACTTCTACCCTCTTCTCGCCATGTTTCTGCTGGAAAGAAGCAATCTGGGGAATTTCATTTTCAGGGTATTGAGTCATTACAGCACATCTTTCATCTTTTCTAAAGCCAGCCATTAAGAAAATTTTACAGGAGGTTCCCAGAGTACCAAACATTTATGTGCACACAGT
>NW_007811751.1:0-965 GCF_000696425.1 Galeopterus variegatus | reverse complement strand
GCGCAACACCGAGGGTTGCGATTCCGTTGCCGGTCACGAAAAAAGACAAAAAAAAAAAAAAAGGAAAAAGCAACCAAACTTTGTATGAAGGGAGGGAAGAACAAAAGGAAAGTGATATGGCTCAGGGATAAGCAATTATCTAGAAAGTTAGCATTTTTGAAACACAACACGACTAGAATGTTTTGCTGTTTCTTTATCTAGAAAATCATAACATAACCAAGAAAGTCATGATTATAATCCTTTTTCCTGGGCCACCTGCCCTGGCCTGGATTCCATAACAGCCTATAATTGGTTCAGGCTCCTGGACCTCCACATTCTGAAAGAAGTGTATGAAAGATATCTAAGAGGAAATTAATATTCCTTTTCTCAGTGATGACTACCATGAGAATCCCATAAATGCTGAATAGATGAAGGAATTAATTTATGTGATCATCTTTCTATATATCCCTCTATCCATCCTTCCTTACTTACATTTTTTCAATAGCCATTCACTTAGCACCTACCATATGTCAAACACTGTGTGGATACTGAGAAAGAGGGTACAGAAAAAAAAAAAAAAACACTTTCTGACTTTGGGAATCTCAAATAAATCCAATGTAAGTGTTTTGATTTGAATGTTGTGTTCCCCCAAATTCATTCATACTTACTAACTGATGGTATTGGGAAGTGGGGTCTTTGGGAGGTGACTAGGTCAAGGGGGTAAAGTCCTCATGAATGGGATTAGTGCCCTTATAAGAGAGGCCCCAGAGAACTAGCTCACCAATTCCACCATGAGGACATAGCTAGAAAGTGACATCTATGAATGGGCTCTCAACAGACAGTGAATCTGCCTTGATCTTGGACTTCCCAGCCTCCAGAACTGTAAGAAATAAATTTATGTTGTTTACGAGCTACCCAGTTTACGGTATTTTGTTACAGCAGCCTGAACATACTAAGACAGTAAGTAGGAGACAGAGAGCTAGCTT
>NW_007811750.1:0-965 GCF_000696425.1 Galeopterus variegatus | reverse complement strand
CTCTCTCTCTCTCTCTCTCTCTCTCTCTATATATATATATATATATATATATATATGTTTAATATTACTATATACAGTAATAAGACACATTTTGGTTCACCTTGTTTATCTTTGCAGCTGTTTCTTCTAGTGCCCACCAGTATCTATATTTTCTTCTTCTTGAGCACAGGGGCAGATTCCATTCCTGCATCTCTTTCACACTCATTGGAGCTCATAACTAGCTCATACCACTGGAATGTGCACAGAGGTAATGGGGATCCCTTTGGGCTGCAGGCTTTGTGATCAGGCCTGCCTCCTCTACACACACTCTCTGTCCCATCCATCTGCTGATTACAAAAGAGAATGAGCCCTAATATGGTGGGTTCACAAGATGAAAGGAGCCTGAGTCTCTGAGTGACTCTATGGAGCAGTTGGCCCAGCTGCCCTGCCCTGGACGTTGACATGCTGAGAAGCAGACCTTTATTGTGTTATGCTCCCAAGATAATACAGCCCATGAAACCAGGTACTGGCATGTGATTTCAGTGCCCCAATTTGTATTTTTATTCAGGATTCTGCTGGTGATATTTTGAATCAGAGGTGATACTTGAAAAGTATGGCTGGACCCATGAAGTGGACTCTTTTGATTAAAAAAAAAAAAAATTCTTAAAAAGTTGAATTAGTTGCCAATAATTAAAAATTCTGAAATTTCACATAAAATGTAGATGTCCACTATCTCCCTGTGGCTGGCAGAATTTTGGTTCCTATGACCTTTACCCTTGATGTTTCACCTTACATGGCAAGAATGACTTTGCAGATATAATTAAGGTTACTAATTTGTTGACCACAAAATAGGAAGATAATCCTGGAGTATTCAAATAGGCCCAATATAATCACAAGAACATTTAAAAGCTGAGCTTTCTCCTGACTGAGAGAGAAAGTGGAAGTCAAAGAGATTTGAAGTCTTGGAAGGATTTGTTAATTCTGCC
>NW_007811749.1:0-965 GCF_000696425.1 Galeopterus variegatus | reverse complement strand
TTATTATCTGACTTTTTGATAGTAGCCATACTAGTGAATATGACGTGCTGGCTCATTGTGGCTTGGTTTTCCATTTCCCTGATTACTAATGATGTTGAGCATCTTTTTGTGTGCTTCTTGGCTACTTAGTCTTCCTTGGAGAAATGTCTATTCAGATCCTGTGCCCATATTTTATGTCTTAAACATGATGCTGCCTTTTTCTTTCCTGCTAGTAAACAACATGTATATTCATCACTCCACAATTTTTAAAAAACTTAGTTATGTAATTATAAATTTGTACAGTTTAATTTACTTTTAGGCCTTATTGCATTTTCCTGTTTTCATTGTTTTTTGTTGTTGCTTTTTTCCTTTTTGAGAATTTCTTTGTCCTTCCTCTCTACTTTGCCAAATTCTAAACATCTCTCCTTTCAGAAACCTTCTTACGTTCCCATAGCTCATAGTGTTCATGCCCTTCTCTAAACTCTGTAATATTTTTAGTTTACCACAAATAAAATATGTTGCTTTGGCAAATACTGCTGGTTGCCTATCTAATAAACATCGTCTCCTTTTTTACTAACAAAACACTTACTTTGTTGAGGGAACAGTGTGTCTTACTAAAAAATGCTCATCTTCTCAGATTCCCTGGCAACTAAGGGTGATGATGGAAAAAAAAAATGCTCATCTTCTCAGATTCCCTGGCAACTAAGGGTGATGATGGAAAAACAGTCCTGATAAATGAGATGTAAGTGGAAGACTAGCCTCTAGTTTCCTAAGAAAGTTTTTGCTTTCCTGATAAAAACAAAGCTACTTTCCCTTCTTTGTTTCTATAATTTGGACAAGTCCCCTTTCTTTTATTCTTTTCTGTGACATGATCCTGTTGCAACACTAGGGTAACAAGCATGAGGATGAAGACCTGTTCCCAAAAAATGGCAGACTTGGCTGAGAAGATCTTGGGTTTCTGGTGACATTCTGAGATAGTGTACTAG
>NW_007811748.1:0-965 GCF_000696425.1 Galeopterus variegatus | reverse complement strand
GCCTGTGGCACTGCCGTGTGCTGCTCACAGGCATGTGCAAACACCATGCACACACACACCCATCTTCAGCTAGTGCCACTGAAGGGACATGCCAGGCCCAGATATCATCAGGCTCACTTGACCTCAGGGCCCTGGCTCACCTGGCCAGGCGGCAGGGGTCGCAAAGCCAGCCCTGCTCCTCTGGGTGGACACGGCTGCAGCTTTTGCAGGTGAAGAGGCCACAGTCCAGGCACTGCTTTCTGCTGTTGATGAGGAGCCGGTAGGGCTGCAGGCAGTGGGCACAGTGGGTCTCGTTCAGATGGGCCGTGTCGGAAAGCAGCTCCCTCTTGGAACTTTCTTTCTTAATCTTGCCCTTCAGCTCCCTTAGGAAAACATTAGAAATGAGAGACATGTTGGGCATCTTGTTCCTGCAGCAGGCTTGAAATGTGCACATGTGTGCGCACACACGGGGGAACACTCTCACATGCAGAAAACAGTGACCCAAGCTCGGCAAAGGCATCCCAGGCACCCTACCATGTGCAGAGCCCACGCCACTCCCCTACGCTCTGCCTAGGGGAAGATCAACAGGTTGGGTTCAGACACGTGCAATTTTGGTAGGTTAGAATTGAAACATATTATTTTCACGGAAATGGCATTTCATTTAGGCATTTCTGTGGCTGTTTACAATTGCACCAATGTTTGCATTACAGGTCACTGCACCCTCCCCAGCAGGGTCACAGAGCCCTGAGGGCAAAGTCAGGTGATATTTCCTCAGCAGGCAGTTTTGGGTCTGTTCCAGCACTCCCCAGGTGTGTTCCCAACAACTGAAATGGCTTGGCTTGGAGAGTCTCCAGAGCAGGAGTTACCCAGCACCCGGAAGTCCCAGGAAAACCACAGTTCTAGACAGTCCACTTTTCAATAACCAGGCTTCCTGGTGAACCTGCCAAGTTGAACTGGCTGGAAAACGTACCCCCGGATAATAATGA
>NW_007811747.1:0-965 GCF_000696425.1 Galeopterus variegatus | reverse complement strand
ATAGAAAACAGACTAAGACAAGAACTAAACTGGGAATCAAGAGAAACCATTTCAGAAAAACAGTTCTATCATACCTTGAATGATAGTTTAAAAAAAAAAAGAGAGAGAGAGAGACTGAAGAGTGTGGCATGAGCATTGGGAAGCAAAAGAAAACAAGTACGGGACCATGAAGCATATACTTAGTCTCAGAGACCAGAGGCTTAAAGAAAAGGATAGATTAAAACCAGAAAAGAAAGATTCCGGTGTGCTGAAGGAAAAAGAAGTCCACCAACACTCTTCCTCCTGCTTATTCTTCCAATAAAATACACAGCTGGGCCACTATAATACACAGCTGTGCAATATAATACACACCTTACCACATCCTGGTTGATACCAACTTTACCAACTTTTCTATTAAAGTCAAACTGGACTTAGTGCAGTCAATGATGGACTATCTGCATGCCAACTGTATCCTTTGTATAACTAACTGTGTAATGGCTGAAACTGAGAAATTGGGGCAGAAACATCGAGTGGCTCTCAGGATCTCCAAGGATCCAATATCTGAACAATTACAATGTACCCACAAAGGAACCTATGCAGATGACTGCTTAGTACAGAGGATAATAACTCAGCACAAGTGTTACACTGTGGCCACAGGTGACCTGACCTTAATTAAACAAAGAATCCGGAAGATTCCTGGAGTCCCTATCATGTACATTTCTAACCACAGATAAAACACCAAGCGATGCCAGATGATTATGGAGCTCCCCAGTTCTAATTCTCAGAAGACAAACTTCCTCTTCCCGCCTTCAACCAACTTTCTCTCTTGCCAGTTCATTATACATGCTATAGCATGAACTATTCTGTTCACCTGTTTGCTGTATTATGAGCTGAGTATAGTTAAATACATTCATTTTTTGATGCTGTTTTGAAAGTGGGGGGGGGGGGAAAGACTGAAACTTTCGACATTCATTCCTAAAAATACT
>NW_007811746.1:0-965 GCF_000696425.1 Galeopterus variegatus | reverse complement strand
GGAGGCATTTTATTTTCGTTTGCACTTTCCAGAGAGTAAAGAAAAGAAGACAATAAGAAATAAGCATGTACATTGCCAAAAATGGTGATCTAAGGATGATCATTTTAATAAATGGTGAAAGACTCTTCCCACCCCCCATTGCTAATATATAAGTGAAATCAGCAGAACTCTTGGTGATTTACAAATAGGAATGATCATTTTAAAGTATTTTACCCTCCAGACCATATAGGAAAATCTCAAAAAAGAAACAAAGATCAGAGTGTTAACACATTTTTTAAAAAATCTGAATTATACTCTAAATTATTGAGAATTAAGCCCAAATTCAATATTATATATCAATCACAATGTAAAAAAAATTAGTTAATGTTGCAATAAGTGAGCGAAAAGTTTCAGAGAGCTAAATGTAAGTAACATTGTCTTTTACTTTTAATGAAAGAAAAAATTTTAAATGTAGATTATGGTTAGCTCAATAATGTCAATATTTGAAATATATGTCCTTAGGGGATCTCCTAAAGTGTATATTCATTTTTTCCCCATTTTCTAATTTTATTTATTTTTTTAATTGAAACGTAATTTATTGTACATATTTGTGTAGTGCAGAGTTGACCATCAGTATTTGTGTACTATATGTGATGACCAAATTGGGATTATTAGCATATTCTTCATTACAAAACATAATTATTCTTTGTATCCATTACCAATTTCATAATTGTAAATACTTTTTAACCACAAACCTGAATAAAGAAAATTCTAGAAAAAAATTTGTAATTGAGATGCTTTTTCATGTTTTTTGAAACCCATACCTCTGAAAGCGGGAGAGAGGAAACTACCAAAAGCAATAGCTGACCTATGACTGAACTTACAAAATACAATTTTCTTTAAGTAAATGATTAATCTAATACCAAAAACAAACCATAAAAAATGGCCATTCTTTATTGCCTGTTCAAAATAAAACCTAATGTAAT
>NW_007811745.1:0-965 GCF_000696425.1 Galeopterus variegatus | reverse complement strand
TTTGAGGGGACACCGTCCAATCCATATCAAACACATGTAGCAGAGATAAAATATAATTATTGAATCCACAAGAGAGAAAATACATAGAAACCCAAATGAGTCACTTGTATTTTCTTAACACCCTTTCCTGGCTCTATGACATCCTTTCTTAATATTTCTTCCTTCTCAAAAATGCTGTTAAAGGCAGCTCAGATATTGTAGAAACCAGAGTCCCCCACGGTATTAAAGCCTCTGGGTTTCTGAGGGTCGCTGGAAAGACGTTTGAGGGATACTCAAGCCTAAGCCCTTGGGGACATAATTCCTCATTTTTGAAGCCCCAACTTTCATCCGTGTCCATGCCACCTTGAAGACTTGCAGACCCTTTAGGAGTCCCGGCCTTCCTTTATCACAGTGAGAAAATGAATCTTTTTGCAGCTACAATGTGGGTGCAATTTTCCGTACCATGAAACTGCTTTTAATTTGAAGCCACTACAGCATTTTCCCCCTGTAACCTTTTATCCAGAACACCCAGATTTCATGGACGGGCAGAAATTATAGACACTTTTCTTGTCCATCTCGTTTTGTTCCTCTTCCTGGCATTTCTGATGAATCGCGCCCTCAACCCGTCTGAAGGGAAATCTGAGGTTCCCCTACCGTTTAACGGGGTTGGTACTTTGATTTTTTTTTTTTAAAGGAAACACGAGGATTTCCTAGGACAAACCTTGAGAGTAAAAATACATCAAAGGAAGATGAAAAGGAAATAGGGTGGAAAAGTACTCGTGAGTGGACAGATGCTTCTACGTGAGGGTGCGTTTATAGGAAATATTTTAGGTCACAATTTGGAAGGTCTGGGAAGAGTTCACACACCTCAAAATGATCTGCTAAAATCCCTTCTGTTGCTTGTCAAAGGGGGGCACAATGTGGGTCATTCTAATCTTATTAGTGTTATTGCAGGGGTGTGGGGCTGAGGCTGAGTAGACAATTTG
>NW_007811744.1:0-965 GCF_000696425.1 Galeopterus variegatus | reverse complement strand
CCTGATTTCCTTAACTATTGTAATGGTATATTCATGTGTTGATAATTACTCAAATTGATATGTCTACAGGGAGACAAGTGCTGGAAAGTCCTATTCTATCTTTTTGCTAACATCTGGTTCCTGGGACTTTTGATTTGATGAAGATATAGATGAAATTTTGGATTTTAAGTTGACACTCAAATGGGTTGAGATTTTGGGGGACTTTTGGGTGGAGTGAATGTATGTGTATGTGGGATGGATGTGCATCTTTGGGGTTCTGGGACAGACTGTGGTAGAATGAATGATGGTCCTCCATCTGTCACATACTAATCACCAGATCCTGTAACTATGTTGTTATATGGCAAGGGGAGATTAAGTTTGTAGATGGAATCAAGGTTGCTAATTGGCTGACTTAGAAATAGGATATTATCCTGGGTTACCTGGTAGACTCCATGTAATCACAAGGGTATTTTAAATGTGGAAGAGGAAGTTATTTGAGTCAGTGTCAGTGTGATGCAATGTGAGACTTGAATGACCATTACTGGATTTTAAGTTGGAAGGTGGCCATGAGCCAAAGAATGTGAGCAGCATCCAGAAGTTGTAAAAAGCAAGAAAATGAGTTTTTTCTTAGAGCCTCCAGAAGGGACATAGTCCTGCAAACACCTTGATTCTAGCTTAGTGAGACCCATTCTGAACTTCTGAGCTTCAGAACTGCAAGATAATAAATTTGTGTTCATTTAGCCACTAGGTTTGTGGTGATTTGTTTCAGTGACAATAGGAAAACTAATATATATCTTGAATATTAGCGTTTGTTTATTTTATAATTCAATTAAACTTTCTTTTGTGCCCTCCCCTCATGCATTAGAGTGTATTTGTGGGGTGGTTGGGAACTTGGTCTTGACAGTTAAAGCTATCAGTTAAAGTTTAAAGTATGTATATTTGTATTATATAGTATTTATATCCAAGAAGCTCATTTCAGGAAATAG
>NW_007811743.1:0-965 GCF_000696425.1 Galeopterus variegatus | reverse complement strand
GCGACCTTCCCTCTGATTTCTACTTGCTTTTCTCCTACGTTTGCCTTTAAATAGTTGAACAAAATACTTTGTCCAGAATTTATACTTGTTCCCTGCAGAAGTGTTGGTATGACTCAAACCACTTCACCATTACTAGAAATGAAATATCTAAGCACACATTTTAAAAATAAATATTATATTACTACCATGCTAAAATGGTTGAATAATTTATCATTTGAATTGTTTCTTAAGATATGGTCCCTAAAAAGCATTATGTAAAGAAATGTTAAATCAAAACATACAAAAAAAAATCTCCAAACTAAATTGTTTTTAAAATGTTCTGACACAAAATTAAACAGCTGTTGTCAACACAATTATTTTCAATACAGTTATTCCTTTGATATGTGAACTGTCTTTTGAATTCCAAACTATTACTATAAAGTAGCAATTATTCTTTGCCTTAGTAACTTGGTATTTTACCTATCGGGATTATTATTCTGTGGAATACTTTTGTAGAATTAGTAGCCTGTATGATAATATTTTATTCTTTTTTAAATGTTTTCTACATCCATCCCTTAACAGAGCTACATTCTAATAATCTTATATATTTTATAAATATGTAGATTCTAAAGATAAATGCATATATGCATATGTTAATTGATGGTATCATTTTTGTGTATATATTATGTATGTCTTTGTGTATGTTGTAATGAACACATGTAAAAATTTTATTTAACTCATTAATCTTTTAATGAAGAAACTGGTGGGATGAAAAAGCTGGTTTAAAGGAATATGAGAAACAGAACATATATATGTAGGTATGTATGTATGTGTATATGCGTATTCAGTGAGAGGAAATAATAATGCTGGAATAAGATTACTAAATTCAAAACTGGTTCATCTTACAGGGAGAAAATGTATAACCTTTAGATTTATCTTCTTTCCTGGAAAAAATCATTTGTATCTAATTAGTTTCCTACAAATTA
>NW_007811742.1:0-965 GCF_000696425.1 Galeopterus variegatus | reverse complement strand
CACATTGTTCCCTTATAGGCAGTTCACAAATTCACCACACGGACTTTTTTATTCTTCAAGGAAAGCATGGAAATCTCTCTACTTTAAATTTCTTTGCAAAAGGACTGGACACTCTATCCAAGGGTTCACCTGATTAGATCAGGTACACCCAGGATAATCTCCCCTTTGATTAATTAAAAATCAGCTAATTTAGGACCTTAATCAAACCTGCAAAGTCATTTCACCATTTTCATATAACATAACCAAATCAAGAGAGTGACTACCCTATCAGTTCATACCCAAGGGGAAGAAATTATACAGAGCATGTAACTCGTGGGATGGGAATCTTGGAGCCATTTTAGAAATCTTTCTGCCACACTTATCACATTCATTTATCACCCTAATCACCAATATACGACATACATCCTAATCAGGGCTGTGAAACTAACTACTGATTATTTTGATTTCCTTTGGGTCATATTTGCGCAGTTGGTGGTGCTGAGAAGTGCTAGAAAACATTCTGTTGCTGACAATATTTTTACACTGACGTGGCAATGTCACTAAAATTATCCATTCTGTTAAGCCTATTAAAACAAAACTGTTACCAGTGAGGGGGTGGTATGATTAAGCCAGTTATTTCAATGAGAAATAATGCAACAGATTTGTACAGTAGAAGAGAGTGCTTTTAAAAATTAGAGCACAGAGCAAATGCACTTTGATGAAGATCACAGCATCTCTAAATGTCTGGGACCCACAGGCTGTGGGATAAATGGAGTGAATGAACATGCAAAGCATACATTGATTCAAAACAATGTTTTGTTTTGTTTAGAAAAAGCAGTATCAGCATAAAAATTTAGTTATAACTTATTTTTCAAAAACCAGCATTGACAGTATAATAAGTATATACATAAATTAATTTTAATCCATACTCAGGGAGAAGTCAGTTAAATGTGAAGTATCCTAATTAGGAAAACACACTCTAAGGC
>NW_007811741.1:0-965 GCF_000696425.1 Galeopterus variegatus | reverse complement strand
TAAAAGGGACATTATCAACAAAGGAAAGAGACAGCCTACAGAATGGGAGAAAGTGTTTGCAAACTATACATCAAACAAGGGGCTAATATCCAGAATATAAAAGGAACTCAAACAACTCAACAGCAAAAAACCAAATAACCCAATTAAAAAATGGGCTAAGGACTTGAACAGACATTTTTCAAAAAAGACATACAAATGGCCAACAGGCACATGAAAAAATGCTCACCATCACTGGTTATCAGGGAAATACAAATTAAAACCACAATGAGATATATCTCACTCCAGTTAGAATGGTTATTATCAAGAAGACAGAAAATAGCAAATGCTGGCAAGGATGTAGAGAAAAGGAAACTCTCCTACATAGCTGGTGGGAATGTAAATTGGTACAGTCATTGTGGAAAACACTATGGAGGTTTCTCAGAGAACTGAAAATAGATCTTCCTTGTGACCTAGCTACCTTGGTACCACAGGTTCCACTGTGGTACCTATACACAATGGAATACTATTTAGGTACAAGAAAAATGAAATCCTATCATTTGCAGCAACATGGATGGAACTGGGATCTAAAAAAATTTAAAAAAAAGTGGTTTTCAAAGAAGTACAGAGTAAAATAATGGTTACCAGAGGCCAGGAGGGAGGGTGGGAAGAGGGGAGGGGTAGAAGTGATGAACTAAAGGATACAAAACTATGCTATATATCCTAAGTGAATCATTGTGCAGTGTTTACATGTCTTGAAACAACACACTGTACCCTACAAAGCTACAAATATGTGCAAGTAATGTTAAAACAAAAAAATTTTTTTTAAAGTTCATGAGAAAAAAACAGTTAAGAGAAATAGAGAATAATTGAGGTCAATGTGTAATTATTTCTACTTGAAGAGGGTAGATAATAAATTTATGATTGATCAGAGAAGAGAGAAAACAATCCCAGTGCCCTAATAAAATCTTAACTTCACACCAACTTAC
>NW_007811740.1:0-965 GCF_000696425.1 Galeopterus variegatus | reverse complement strand
CAGGAGCACTTGATTACAAATCATAAGTTCAAGGGGATCCTGCATTGCTGGGCGGGTAAAGAAAGCCAAGTGGGGTTTTTCCCTGTTCTAAACAAAACTGTGATGAGCACACTCAAGCCTCCTTTCCACCGAGCATGACCTGCAGGCTTTGCTTCTCTAGGTCCCTATTTCCCCTTCTACAATGGAGAGGCTTCTCTGTTCTCCCCTCAGGGTCCTCCCCCAGGGGCCAGAACTAGAGTGAGGGAGTGAGGCACTGGCCCTGGGTGCAAAATTTAGAGGCACAACAAAATATTAAGTAATGAAGATAAATAATATTTTTTTTTCCTTTTTGTCTTTTTTACTGACCGGCACCGGGATCGCAACCCTCGGTGTTGCGCCCGCACCGCGCTCAGCCAGTGAGCGGGAACTGGTCTCCACATGGGATCTGAACCCTCGGCGGGAGCGCCGCCGTGCTCCCAAGCGGCGCACTCTCCAGTGCACCACCGGGCCGGCCCAGATGAATAATATTTTAATGCAGATTTTAGGAATTCAAAATTAATGCAAAAAATCCGTGATGAACAAAATATCAAAGCTTTTAATAAAAACAGAATCCAACAGTGCACTTTCATGACCCTGCCTCAGTAATCCGAGCCCTGGTTCCAATAAAACTTTATTTACAAAAACAGGTGGCAAGTCCCCCACCCCCGTGGTTTGCCAATATGATTTTTAAAACTTCTTTATGTATAATTTTTATTGGTAAAATATACGCAATATAAATTTACCATTTCAACCACCTTAAAGCGTACAGTTCAGTAGGATTAAGTACATTCACGTTGTGCAACAATATTTTAACTATTACATATATTATACATTGTGATTACTGAGTGTTGGGGTGCCTCCCTCTCTTCGGCCCCCCCTGGAGCCGGAGGATCCAACACTCCCCGTTTCTCCCTTGAGGCGGCAGCAGAAGAGTCAGTTATTCCAGT
>NW_007811739.1:0-965 GCF_000696425.1 Galeopterus variegatus | reverse complement strand
TTGGGCAAAATGCAGCCGGCCACTAGTAAGAAGGACTTGCAAGGGTTCAACAACAGTGAGTAGTAAATTGGCAGAGCCAGTTGAATGTGCAGTGACAAAAGCAAGTGAAGCCCTGGTCATGTAAGATGTTAGTATCAGGAGAAAGTGGATGAAGGGTATGAGGAAACTCACTGCTCTTTCTTTGTAAATCTTCTATAAGTCTCAAATTATTTCAGAGTAAAAGGTTAGAATAAGTATATGCCTGACACTGAGAAGCCAGGTCTCAAACCATGTCTAACTGTTGTTTTGATGAGAACATTGGAGTGGCAATCTGTTCTCACCAAAGCCAGACTCCCTCTATTGTCTAGATGTATTAGCACTTAGCCCTTGATTTAAAGTCCAGGTAGGGTGATTTGATTGGGAAAAAAACAAACAAACTTTGTTTCATTCTTTTGCCATATGAACAAGGGAAGCTGAAAAAAAAGAGAGACTATTTTTAGTATTTTTTTTTTCCTTTTTGTCTTTTTTCGTGACCGGTAACAGGATCGCAACCCTCGGTGTCGCGCCCATACTGTGACCGGCAACGGGATCGCAACCTTCGGTGTCGTGCCCACACCACACTCAACCAGTGAGTGGACTGGTCTCTATAAGGGATCTGAACCCTCGGCATGAGCACCGCCTTCTAACGAGTGCGCCACCGGGCCTGCCCTATTTTTAGTATTTTTAAGGAGAGTTAGTCTCAGAGGTAGGAGTAACATCTATAAACTATCTAGTAACTACTATCTTAGCACTACTGGATGAGCTAAGCACAGTCATTTGTCTGCATTGAATTTTTAATTAGTACTCAGATAGGCTGTGTCATTTGGTAAGATGACAGAAAGAAACATGTACATAGGGTACAACTTATGGAGACTTAGAGTGAAAAAAATTTCTATACTTCAGCTATTATTTGCCATGAAGCTTCACTGGTTCCATGAAGCTTACTG
>NW_007811738.1:0-965 GCF_000696425.1 Galeopterus variegatus | reverse complement strand
AAAAAAAAAAAATTACTGGGGGGATAAAACTTACACAGGATGATTCAATTTGGTAAAATATATCTATGTAGGGGTATATTTACATTTGGGAAATTCTGGAAGGACTGCTGCTCAAGTGTCAATTTTTTGGAGCAACCTTCTCCGATTAAAAGAGCCCCCCCCCCCACTCATTATTATGTCTTTAATCTGCTTGATTTTTTTCTCCTGTCACTTATCCTTACCTGAAATGTAACATATACTGGATCTATTTAGGTCTAGCTTCCTCCAGAATGAGGGAAGGACAATGCACTGTGGTAGGTGCTCAATTAATATTCGTTGACTTGAAAGAATGCACCAAACCTTTAATGTTGGTTGCTGTTCTCTCCTCTCACTGTCAAACAGGAACAATTTAGATTCTTGATACTTATTTTTTGGTGGCTGACTGGTAGGGGGATCCAACCCATGATCTTGGTGTTACCAGCACCATCCTCTCGCAAGTGAGCTAACTGGCCAGCTCCTAGATTCTTGATACTTAAATGATACTTAAATGGATTATATTTTTCATGTTTCATCTAAAATCCTCTGAATAAAAAAAAACTTAATTCTACTTAGGGGTCCAGAACCTAACACGGTCCACTTTAAAATGCAAAAAGGTGATCTCTCTCTTTTTTCAACTGCAGAAGAAAAGACTATTGGAAATCTGCTTAGATAAACTTGCTTTGAGTCAAAAGAGAATCATTAATGTTTCAACTGCTAATCCACTTAGTGTCCTATTCACCCAGGCAGCTTTTCTGAGCAGCCCCCTGATGGTTTTAGAAAGATAAACCTTCCAGTTACCAGTCCCAGTTGAGCAACTGTGAAAGACAATTGTAGATGAGGAGATTGAAGTTGTTGAGATGAATGAACGACTGCCTATCTGGCCAGTGTGAAAATGAATGGAACATTTGAAACGAACTGAGATGAGTTGGTTGGGTTTTACCCCCGTC
>NW_007811737.1:0-965 GCF_000696425.1 Galeopterus variegatus | reverse complement strand
GGTGTCGGTGACGGGCCATAATAATCATATACAGTGTATATTGACAAAATAAAAAAAAATACAAGAAACATGACACAGTCAAAATAAATAAATAAATAAATAAATTTATTAGTAACCAAAAAAATAAATAAATAAATAAAATAAAATAAAATAAAAGACTAATCATGCCAAATGTTGATGAGGATAGAAATATAAAATGATATAAACCCTGTGTGGTTAAACACGTAAATATTCTGTGATCCAGCTATTTCATTCCTGGGTATTTACGCAAGGGAAATTAAAGCATATGTCCATACAAAGACTTGTACACAAATGTTCACAGCAGCTTTATTTGCAGTAAGAAAACAACGAACAAACCATTTTTAAAAACCCAAGTATCCATCAGCAGGTGAGTGGATAAACAAATTGTGATATATCCATACAATGAAATACAATTCAGCAATAAAAAGCAGTGAAGGGTTAACATATACAACACTATGGATAAATCTCAAAATTATTGTGCTGAGTGAATGAAGCCAGATAAAGAGTTTATCCTATTTGATTACAATTGTAGAAAATACAAACTAATCTCTTGCAACAGAAAGTAGATCAATGGTTGCCTTGGAATGATGATGAGGGAGGAGAGAATTGGTGGGAGAAAGGGATTACCAAGGGATACAAAACAACTTCTGTGGATGACAGATATGTTCACTATCATGTCTGGGGTAATTATTTTTATTACTAAATTTTACACTTAAATATGCACAGTTGATTGCCAATTATTCTTCAACAAGGCTGTTGAGGGAAAAAAATATCTGGAGAGTTGCAAGAGTTTTCATGACAACAAGCATTTAATTGGTTGCCCTGGGATGCTCCTGGCAAGGCAGTGGCCAGATCCCATCAGGGATGGGAGGCCTGTTCCCAGCATGTATGCCAGAAGCCCTGAATGGCACTATTAGTTTAGTATAAAGCTAATGGGCAGGAGG
>NW_007811736.1:0-965 GCF_000696425.1 Galeopterus variegatus | reverse complement strand
TTTTTTTTTTTACATCTTGAACAAAACCTGCAAGATCCTTGTTTGTTCTTGTTGTTTATGTCTGCATATGTGCATGTGTAAGCTGTATGTTATGTCTGTATGTTCATGCTGTATGTGTAATCGTTTTATGTGCAAGGTACCAAATTGGCTTATGATTAAAGTGTGCTCATTAAATAAGTATATTTTCAAGTTCACGTGATGTAAATTTTCTAAAGTTTTGATAAATACATTTCCAAAATTTGATTTAAACCTTCCACCTAAATTGTCTCTAGGTCCATATGTCTCCTTGTTATTTCAGCTCTGCCTCCTGGCCATGCCAGGATAAATGATATCTTTTAAACAATGCCACATGGAAACCCAGGACCTGAAATGGCTAGCAAAAAGAAACCTATACCACCCCGTGGCGCACTCGGCAGAGTGCAGCGCTGGGAGTGCAGCAGTGCTCCTGCCACGGGTTTGGATCCTACATAGGGATGGCCAGTACGCTCATTGGCTGAGCACGGTGCGGCTGATCTCACAAGAAGACAAAAAAAAAAAAAAAGAAGAAGAAGAAAGAAACCTATGCCGAATGTCGCATAGGCCCTCGTTAACATTAACTGGTAAGGGTACAGATCTAATACACCAAGTTTTTAGCTGGTAAACCATAAATATGTATTTGGTAAATATAGCTAAAACTCAAACTGGGCTTTGTATAATCTGCTCTGATAAATGGACACCTGTTTACTAACCTGAATGTATAAAAATGTTCTTATCAGCACACATCATTGCCTGGGTTTACTAATCAAACAGGATTACTAAAGGCCTTTTCACTTAACTGCTCTTAATACAAAATTGTAAAAGGTTTTCTTTGCCCCTTAGATAACCAGTTTAAAAAATTTATTTCATGATAATTTCTTCTGCTCTTTGCCTTTGAAACCCTCTGTCACTTTGGTTTTATTTTTTGTAATAATTTGTGATTTTACTCA
>NW_007811735.1:0-965 GCF_000696425.1 Galeopterus variegatus | reverse complement strand
GTCAGTGCAGTAGGACCCCTGAGCCAAACCTGCTGCCCTGCTCCAGCCCTGTGCCCCCGGATGGGCCGTGTCTGCTGGCAGAATAACAGAATCCCCTGTCCGTCCTCTGACCGCTCCAGACAAGGAGCGCAGGGTCGGAACCCCAGCCTTAAATGATGTCTCCTAAAACAGGCTCCCCGGCCTTTCTCCTACACCCACCCACCGGCCCAGCCTCACATCCTGCTCCTCTGAGGTGAAGGACAGGGGGTCCTGGGCCTGCAGGGCAGCGACCAGACCCAGCACAACCCCCAGGAACAGGGTCTCCCCCCCCCGGGATCTGTGGTCACCCCCCCTGGCTGGTCACCTGAGGTGTCAGGAGGAGGCTGTGCCAGCTCCTCGCACGATGCCCCTTATAGCCCCTTGGCTGGCGGCCGTGAGCACTTGGCACAGACCACGCCTCACCCCCATCAGTGGTGGCCAACTCTGCATCCGGGAAGGTGGAATGTCGGTGTCATTGGGATCTGATGAGTAACAATTAAGTGTCACCCAGAGAATAAAAGACACATAATGTCGTCCGGTGTTGGCAACACCTCAGGTGTGCACTCACAGGTGCGTCGTCCACAGGAGACTTACTGGAGTGGGTGTGTGGGGTCACCGCGGGGCACTTCAAGCTTCAGAGGGGGGCCTCCTGCCCACTCGATGCCACGCTCCACGCCTGGGGTAGGCTCTCTAGAGCGCTTGTCACTCCAGGGTCGCCTTGTCCGTTCATTCCTACACATGATCACGGCCCATCTCTGCTGCTGGAATTTAAGTTCCCAAAAGTAGAGGCTTCATTCCCGTCATTCACACAATTCTCATGCCTGCAGGGAAAGGACCGGCCACTTGTCGGTGGTCATTTTATATTTGCTCCGTAAAGAAATAAAGCAAATTACTTAATCTCTGCCAGCCTCAGAGGATTCTTCTCCCACAAGGGGACCTATGCCTTC
>NW_007811734.1:0-965 GCF_000696425.1 Galeopterus variegatus | reverse complement strand
AAATTTATAAATGATTTATTAGAAACTGTTTACTAATAAAGATTATCTACTACACTACACTTTATATGAATAAAATAATTATTTAGACATCATACTGATCCTCAATTAATAACCAAAAATCTTCTGGAGAGATGTAAATATTCCAACAGGGTTATAATCAAGATGACATGGACCTATGACAAAAAAAAAAAAAGAAGAAAAAGAAGAAGAATCAATTTACTTTGAGAAGCTATGAAGGATATTCCCAGAAATGATTGCCGATGAACTGAATGAGCAAGAATTTTTCAGGTAGAAGAAATGGAAATTCAGTCCAGGTCAAGCTGAAAAGTGCCATCACAAAGACATGGAAATATGAATATCTGTGGTGATTTAGTTAAGACTGAAATCATTTCAGATCCAACAGAGAATGATATCCTCATAGGGTTTGAAGTTAGGAAAAGATTTGATTGGAAAAAGTAGTGAACTACATTAGACATTGTCTTATATACCTTGTTAATTTACCCTTGTCTTTGTTCAGCAGCCTACTGAGGGCAATTGACAATATACGGGGAAATTTAAATTTAATTTGTAATATTGAAAGTTTAAATAACATAATGGAGGATAGTTTCTAAAGGATGAAGTTGAAAAGGGATTTTCATTACTGTATCACTATCACATTTCAGGGCAATTGCATGGTGGGAGAGACAGGAGGTAAAGTAATGATGTACAATTCAGAGGACTCGATGGAGATGAGACACTCATGGCATATGAGAGCTGGAGTATTCTTGCTTGGTCTGATGGCTGTGGGTTAATTCTATGAAGAAAAGGAAATAAGAAAGATTAGGAGAACCATATTCGGTTATTATTTGGTATATGTAATAACTGTATTAACATATACCAGATAATTCTTGCAACTTTTAAAAATGGCCTTTTAAAATAATACTTTCATATTTTATCCAAATAGCTTCATCAATAAGTTTACCATT
>NW_007811733.1:0-965 GCF_000696425.1 Galeopterus variegatus | reverse complement strand
GAGAATACACTAAATGTAGCATCAATGTATGTACATTTATTGATACACTTTTATGATCTAGCATTGGTCTATACTGGAGAATGTTTCGTGTACTCTAGAGAAGAATTTGTATTCTTCTGATGTATGTAGCATTTTTCAATAGATATTAGTTAGGACTAGATCATTTTGTTGTTCAAGGCTTCTGTTTATTTATCTTCTGACTAGTTGTGCTATTCATTATTGAGAGTGGGACACTCAAATCTCAATTATTACTGTTGAATTTAGTATTTCTCTTTTCAATTGTCTGGTTTTGTTTCATGTATTTAGAGGCTTTTATTAGATGCATGTTTGTAACTATGTGTTCTTGGTACATTGACATTTTATCACTATAAATTTCCTTTATTTTTCTCTAGCAACAATTTTTGTCTTAAAGTATTATTTTTCTGATATTAGGATACTTCAGCTTTCTTTTGGTTAATGTTTACATGAATTATATATATATATATATCTATATATATATATCTTTTTAATTTCAATATATATATATATATATCTTTTTAATTTCTTATATATATATATATTTTAAATATATATATATATATCTTTTTAATTTCAACCCATGCTCTTAAAACTAAATTGTATCAGTACTAATTTGATCATTTAAAAAATTAATTTTTACAATATCTGCTTTTAATTAGAGTGGTTACTCCATTTACATGAAATGCAATTACTTATTAGCTCTGTAATTTTGCTATGTTTTTTCTATAAAGCTTATGTTATTTTGTTCTTCTATTTCTCCATTACTGCCTTATACTGTGTCAAATATTTCTAGTGAGCCATTTGAATTCCTTTATCATTTCTCACATATTTTGTGTTAATTTCTTAGAGTTCACCCTGGTGATTATAATTAATATCTTAATTTGGTACCAATTTAATTACAATATTGTCAAAAAACTTTGCATATGTATAGCTTCATTCTTCCCCCT
>NW_007811732.1:0-965 GCF_000696425.1 Galeopterus variegatus | reverse complement strand
AGAGGTCTATTAAAAGGCTTCTATGTAAAGCACTATGAGATCCATTACAACTTGACCTAAATGGAAGATACTGTTATTGAATTAGGCTCTTGGGTCCCAAAGTCATAGAAATGAACAAAGCACCCATGGAGGGTAAATGCTGGACATAGCCCTGTTCCCACCTTCCTTGCATACCAGAGTTCCCTCTCCTCCCTGGGATGCTGGCCCTGGCCAAGGAAGTTACCCAAGGAAAAGCACATCCCCTTTAAAGCAAACAGACTGCTGGGAGGAGTGGGTCACTAGGTAAGTGAGCAAGCACCCTGGTGCCAGGTGATTAGCTGGTAGTTTAACTTATCTACCCAGCCATCTCAGGCATGTTGTAAGTTATATGGACTGGGTGAGGGTCTGCGTGTAAGCCTGAAAATGATTTACATCCTTACTTTGATCTGCTAACTATATAACTGCTGTATGAACTCTGTGGCAGTGCCGACTTCTTACTGACCGGCTGCCGTTGGTGCCTCTCGTAAGACTAATAAACCAGTGTCTCTACCTGCTGGACCTCCAGGGGATGTCTTCAGAATAGGTAAACACTACACGAGTGCCCTCTCAGGTCTGGGGCTCCTCTGTTACAACCCAGCAGTAAAGCAAGCAATGCTTTATTAAAAGAGTAGACAGACTTATGCATAAGGGGGTAGCTACAGGACAGCTAGTCCCCCAAGGGGAGCTGTTAAGGGTCCTTTATAGAGAGGGGGTTAAGGGGAGCAGGCCAGGGTCATCATTCTGCACCTCTGGAGGTGGTCCATTCCGTTCTTTCTGGTTGTGTCATGGGTGCATGCTCAGTTAGGGCTTCGGTCCTTGTGCCTGTTCACTAGGTCCAAGATGGTGGTGGTGTTCATTATTATCTCCCCAGGAGGGTCATTGTAGCGGTCACCTTGAAGCTTTGTGTGCATGCGGGAATTCCTAAAGGGGTCTTAACGTTACTCTGT
>NW_007811731.1:0-965 GCF_000696425.1 Galeopterus variegatus | reverse complement strand
TCCTCCATTCCTTTCTTCTTTCCTTCCTTCCTTCCTTCCTTCCTTCCTTCCTTCCTTCCTTCCTTCCTTCCTTCCTTCCTTTTCCTCTCTCTCTCTCTCTCTCTCTCTCTCTCTTTCTCTCTCTCTCTCCCAACCACCCCCCATCTCCCTCAGGCACTTGAGAACTCAAAATTATAAAAGTATTCAATATATGATAGTTGGCTTAAAAGTCTTAGGAATTGCATCTTTATTTTGTCTTCTTGACTGATATTTCTGAGTATTGTGCCTCTAGGAGGAAAAAATCATATTTTTTAAAGGAGAGCTTTTCTACAAATCTTGCCAAAAATGAAGTGGCTTAAAAGGAAAACATGTAGAGCTCTTCCTTCAAAAAAGAGGATAATTTTTTGAAGACTTTTATTTTTAACAATTCCTATTTTCAAACACATTTTTGAGGAAGCAGTAAGATCTCAATTTGAATAAGATCAGAGAAGACGGATTCGAATGATAACTACCTAATGAGTGTGCAGTACTGGTGAATGTTCCTGTGTTTATTTCTGAATACACACATAATTATTCTATCAGTCTTTCATAATAAATTCCCCACACATGCTGCAAGTTGGAATATGAATTACAAATAATCGTTTTGGATGGGCGTCTACTTACAGACTTATCTCCTGCACCCCTGCCCCTTGTTTCTGCTATCCAGGACTTCTGACAGGTGCTCTATGCACCACACTCTGACTCTTATCTCTCCCTGCCATTGTATGCACAGTTCACCTGATTAATATGCTCATCACTGACCTGAATTTGTTTCTCTAGACCTGGTCAACAATTTTCATCTCTTGTCTGACTCCTCCCATCCCCCCAAAACCAATTCACTCTATCTTCCCTTGTATATACATCCCAGTCCTAGCTTGTCACCGTGGTACAATTATTGGCTTCTAAGTCTGTGTGCTTTATAAGTGTGAGCAAGTTGAGATGAGGAC
>NW_007811730.1:0-965 GCF_000696425.1 Galeopterus variegatus | reverse complement strand
GAAAGAAGATGCCTGAGGCTGCAAGTCCCTGCTGGAGCTGGGATGAGAGAGCACGAAGAATTCACACACGGTCTAGTCTGGGAAAGGAGAACAAACCAACCATTGCTCTGAGTGATAAAGGAAGAATGAGGCACCTGGAGAAACATTCCCCATGCTGTCCCTTCTCCACATCAGACCGGAGCTGTGTTCAGTGTTACCCACCACCAGAGCGCCACTGTAATGTAATAATCCCCATGTTTGCCAACCCTGAAATTAGGTCAGGTCCAGTCTCAACCAATCTCTTATTGGTGTGCTCTTACCCAACCATATCGACACAGAGCCTTATAGATGCATCTTTTGTATGTGAATATAGTGTGTACCCCTGTTAAAAACAGGATGATCATCCAGCTGAAACTTACATCCTATACAGATGACAGTGATATCATTAAGGAAAAAGCAGCCATCGTGGATGAATGCAGAAATTGCCCTGATTACCTCCAAGGAAGGAAATAATGAGACGCGGTAGGCACGTGGACTGCGTTTAGTCCATCTGGATGATGCATTTCTTTTTTTTTTTTTTTTTCCTTTTTTTGTCTTTTTTCGTGACCAGTAATGGGATCGCAACCCTTGGTGTTGCGCCTGCACTGCGCTCAACCAGTGAGCGGACGGTCTCCATATGGGATCCGAACCCTCGGCGGGAGTGCCGCCGCGCTCCCAAGCGCAGCACTCTACTGAGTGCGCCACCGGGCCGGCCCTGGATGATGCATTTCTGAGAAACTTTTTCACATTTACTTCTAAATGTGATCTCACTAATGAATTTTCTGTAGACAGAAGTGAGGCCATTAAAAACAGACATTCCATTCAATGTCTTAAATGGTTGTATGTAGATTTCAAGCTACCATTATAGAGAATCTTGAAGGCATGATAGTTGGCCAGCTCATATAGTGCTGGATGTCTTAAGCCAGCTTGCAAAGATCTCTTTAACA
>NW_007811729.1:0-965 GCF_000696425.1 Galeopterus variegatus | reverse complement strand
ACCAAATGCTAGCAAAAGGAATGAAATAACATATATTCAACGTCATATATCACAGCCAAGTAGGATTTATACCAAGAATGCAAGGTTGGCTTTACCAAAAATTAGTTAATGTGATACACCATTTCAATATAATAAAGGGCAATAAACCTACAAACTTATCTTAATATGTGCAGAAATAGTATTTGGCAAACTCTAACACCCTTTTATGATAAAAACTCTCTACAAGTCAGGAACAGAAGGAAACTTCCTCAACTTATAAAGGGCACCTATGAAAAAACTAGTGCTAATATTGTCACTTAATGGTATAAGACTGAATCCTTTCCCCTTAAGATCAGGAGCAAGACAAGGATGTTCATTCTCAATATTTCTATTCAGTTACATGCTAGCAGTTCTACCCAAAGCAATAAGCCAAGAAAAGAAATGAACGACACAGCATAGAAAGAAAGTAAAATTATCTCTATTTGAAGAAGACATGATCTTGTATATTGGATATTTTAAGAAATCCACTAATAACTACTAGAATAATAAACAAATTCAAGAATGCTATGAATACTAGATATTATGCTTGTATAAATGATATAAAAGTCAATTATACTGCTATACACTAGCAAGAAGCAAAATGAAGATGAATTAAGGAAATTATTCTATTCATATAGAATCAAAAAAGAATAAAATACTTTGAATTAATAAATTTAACAAAGTAACTGACAAATAGTTACTCTGGAAACAATGATATATTGTTTAAAAAAATTAAAGATGACCTAAATAAATGAAAAAAGAAGTCCTGTGTTTATGGACTGGAGAATTAATATTGCTACATTACGATGGCAAAAAATTTTCAATTTGATCCACATATATATGCAGCACATCTTAGGTGAGAAAATCACAACAAACAGAGAAGTTAATGAATGTATTCAAGGTACAGTGAGTAGACCATTGTGGCAAGAATAAACATGTATATAGAG
>NW_007811728.1:0-965 GCF_000696425.1 Galeopterus variegatus | reverse complement strand
ATGAAACCCAAACTCCTCACATCCTGGCCCTTCTCCTTCTGGCCTATGTTTACCCTCTGCCTATTTTCTTATCCAGTCTCCCTTCTCCACGTTGTGTTCTAGCAACAGTGAAGTGCTTGCAGGTCCAGGAACAGGCCTCCATTCTTTCATAGGTGAGGTTCCCTTTGCTGGGCATGTTCCCTGTCCCCACCCATCTGCCCATCTGCCTGTCATACACACTTTGAACTCATCCCGAGACTCAACCCAAGTTCCACTTCCTTTCCTTCTCCTCCTAAAAAGCTCTCCAGGTGTCCCCTCCCCTAGGCTCCACTGCCTCTCTCTCACAGCAGTTACCACACCCAATGTTTTAACTATCGCTGGACTTGTCTGCCTCCTCCAGTAGATTTTTTTTTTTTTTTTTTTTTTTGTCCTTTTTGAGACCGGCCGCACCGCGCTCAGCCAGTGAGCGCTGTGAGCGCACCGGTCATCCCTATATAGGATCCGAACCCACGGCAGGAGCGCTGCTGGGCTCCCAGCTCCGCACTCTCCCGAGTGCGCCATGGGCTCGGCCCTCCTCCAGTAGATTTTGAGGCCTTTGAAGGCAGGGACGAGAGAGCCTGTTCATTCATCTGTTTACCATGGAGAGCCTGGCATAGCTACTTGCTTACACAAGGTGTTTAATAAATGCTTGGGGAGCTGACTTGGAACGAGTCCCAGTGAGTTGAGTTGCAGGTAATCCCTAATTCATTTTGGACTGATTGGTCAACCTCTCTTCCCACTTGAGACGAGACAAATTTTGGTTTGCAGAAAGGAACAGCAGGCTTCCCCAGGAGAGTCCATCAGATGAGGTTTCCACTGGGTGAGGTCTTGGTACCTCTCCTGGCTGTGTTAGTGCATAGACATGGCCCTATTTCAGCTCTCTTGATTGCAAGCCCCACATTTTATGGAACCTTAGAGAAGTTTTGGTGAGTTTGGCACCTATAATC
>NW_007811727.1:0-965 GCF_000696425.1 Galeopterus variegatus | reverse complement strand
TTCTCTCATCCTGGTACACCGCCACAATTAAAGAGTAAGTTTCTCTCTTGCACTCCAAATTCAGAAGGCTTAACTTGTGATTCAGGTAATTAGGTAGATATTGTCCTCAAAGAGTGGGGTTTTCTGCCCTAAATGTGTCAGGAAGACTGCCTCATTAAGACAAAAGTCTTAAGAACAAAAAGACAGGATTGCTTTTGCCATATCATCTCAGTCTCCAGGAAATCAACAAAATGAGTATATCACATATCGTAGAGGTTTATTAGGAAGTCTGAAAACATAGCTACAGATGGGGAGATGTGTGCTAAATCAGCACAATGCTAAAAGCACTTTAAGATGTCTTGTCTTTCCATTTACATAGATATTCTGCCGTGATATACTTGACCATTAGGCTTTCTGTAGGTCAGTTCATTTATACACTGCAGAAAGACCATGAGACGGAGATCAAAATAACCAGTCCCAGGACCCATTTCTGCCATACAATAATGTCACCCCCAGAAAATTAAGTTCTTCAAAGTCTCAATGTCCTTATTGTAAGATGGGGAAGTTAATTTTGAGAGTCACCATGAGATTTGGTATGCAAAAATGCTAAATAAAACTGTATAGCACTACATCAATATTTTGTAGCTGGTATTATTACTGGTACTATTGTTATAATAACAATTATTACTATTACTAAAGTATGCAGTAAGCTACCCAATGTGATGGTAAGGCCTCATTGTAGTTGGTTATGTGATGGGACCTCAGGGACTCTGCTGCATAGGGACTTAACTGAGATCATTGGAAAGAGAAATGGTTTGGGGGAGGGCAGTGGACTGAGTCCATGTTGTCGTGCTGAGAAGGATTCCAAAAGACAGCAATGAATATATAATCCAAGCTTTGTCAAATTCTTTGTGGATTTAGTCCGTGAACCTGGAAGTGACTATCATCCTGTGAAAAGTCTGAGGCACCTGAGTTGTAAAGGGGCT
>NW_007811726.1:0-965 GCF_000696425.1 Galeopterus variegatus | reverse complement strand
GCGCTTCAATGTGTCCAGGATGTGCTTCTTCCACTTCGTGCTTATGATCCTAGGTTTCAGCAAGGCTCAGAGTTTCCATGCTAACTGACAGCAAGCCAATAGGAGAGAGCCCACCTGAGGTCCCTAAGGTTTTGAAGCTATGCAGAGCACACTTTGGGAAGTAACTAAGTGATTATTCTTTGAAAATAGCTCTTGGCTTTTTAGAGACCATTTTGGAGATTGCACACATGCCCATGTGGCATCAACTGACTGATTTTTCAAGCAGTTCACCCTGTACTCAACGTAAACTAAAACACGTAGCCATTAGATCCAGGTGTCTCCATAGTACTTCGTCAACAGAGGATGTAAGTTATGTAAAATGCTGAACCCAGGTATCTCTTAAAAGTATAAGAATGTCACATGAGTAGGTTACTCACATTCCCAGGGTGCCACTTTCTGCTGTGCTACTGGCCGTCCCTCAGCCCACACTCATGGCCTCCTATGGATTTCTTTAGTACCATTTGCCTGAGGAATAAAACATTAATCCTAGCTTTGCACTATATGACTCCATATGCTATGATGGGGACAGCTGGATTTTGCTGCTGTGGTATCACAGCCTGTCTAGAGGCGGACCTGAAAAACACTGGAGAAGTCTCAACTGTGTATTTTAGTATTATTTCTTGACACGAAGAAGAGAAGGGCTAAGTAAGACTCTGCTGTGACTCTGAGTCCCACTAATGCTTTGTCTGTGTGAATGTTTCTGAGGATGCCCAATTCATAACACAGTTTAAATAATGACGTTGATAGAGTGTGCCATGCATATGTTTATATATTTTAATGAATTCCTTGTATTCACTCCATCTCCTTCAAAATTTTATATATTTGGGGGGTAATTTTTATAACTAACTACACAATTGTTCTGAAATTTTTAGAATATAATAATGAGAGAATTTAAAGAGAAAATTACACTATGTAAAATTCCTGGA
>NW_007811725.1:0-965 GCF_000696425.1 Galeopterus variegatus | reverse complement strand
TTCCTCACTGTGCTCCCAGCCAATCCCCAGGTCCTCCGATGCAGTGGCGAGCTGGAGGACCCGCCTCCTCATTTAGGTCAGGCACTTGACAGCTGCCATGGTGGGAGTAAATACACCACGGAATCAGCAAACACTGCAATTCAGGCTCCTCCCTACCCCGCCTCGCCACACAGAGCCGGTTGTTGAACGGGTACCAGCACGCCTCTGTGCCGATTAGTCCTCCCGAAATATTCTTCACGTCTCCCTCCCCTTTCTCTCATTATTGCCCAGTCTAGGCCTCGACATCTCCTGCCTGGACAATCACAACCTCCCCTGACCAACCTTTCTGCTCTGTCCTCAGCTCTTTATCCCAGATGGTCCTTAAATTCAAAACAGCTCCACAGCTTAAAGCCCCTCTGGGCTCCCCTGGGCCTTGGGAGGTAAGGTCTAGTTCCTTTGCCAGGACCATAAGGACCCTCATTCACCAGTCCCTGCCAGCCACCACAGTCCTGCCTTTTCTTGATGCCTGTCAGTCTCTACATCAATCCCTTCATCCCATGAGCCTTTCTCTCATGGTACAAGGCCACCAAGCTCTGCCAAGAGAGTCCTCATTACCTTCAGGTGCCAACTAATTGTCACTGCCTTCAGGAGATGTTACCTGATGCCCTCGGCTTGCAGACACCTCATCCTCCATCACTGCCATCGCACTTGGGATTGCTGGTCAGTGCCTCACTTCCTTGCTAGACTGTCAGCTACATGAGGGCAGGAGCCACGACTGTCCCGTTCATGTTCCATGCTGTCACCAGTGCCTAAGACACTACCTGGCCCATCCAGTACTCTGTTAGTGTTGAGTGAATGGGCACATGGTGGTGTGTAGCATGACTGCCCTGCCATGGGGTCACAGGGTGGAGGGCTGCTGTGTGGCCTTGCTGCCAACATACTGCATGGGAGGTAGAGATGGGGAACGCTGGGGGCAACACAGAGCT
>NW_007811724.1:0-965 GCF_000696425.1 Galeopterus variegatus | reverse complement strand
GATTGATTACTGTTGAAATGATAACATTTTGGATATATTGGGCTAAGTAACATATTAATATAATGTATTTCACCTGCTCCATTTTACCATTTTTAGTGTGGCTGTTAGAAAACTTAAAATGACCTGTACTGCTCACAGTAGAATTCCACTGGGCAGCTCTTCTGGTAGCAGAACTCTCCAGACTTCTTATTTTAAGCCAATCCCTCCACTTTTGTAGAAGATACTTACTAGCATTGCATTAGCGTATCTCCCAGCTATGCATTGCATTGCCAAGTTGTCTTCCCTTCTCTCCCACATCATTTCCAATGGTTTGTAGAAATGCTGTGATTCTCCCATCTTTAAAAACACATTCACGTAACTCTTCCTGCTGATTAGTATCACATTTCTCCACTCTCCTTTTCAGCACAACTTTTGAAAAGAGTATCCCATATTCTCAGTGTTTGGATTCTCTCTTTTTTCATTCTCTCTTAGACCTACTTCTCTTTGGCTTTGCCTCTCCTTTTCCATCCCCCACTTCCCCACCACATAAAAGCCCATGACAGTAAACTGCTTTTCTTAGTGTCACTATTGACTCTCATATGGTGCTCACCCAAAGGTCAATTCCAAGGGCCGGTCTGTTTTGACCAAGCCTCAGCCTTGGCAGATCTATCTCGCCTTCTCTACATAGTTCCTTCACTGAACTTCCAGAATAAAATCAGCACTTGGCTTCCCTCCAACCTGTAACATTACTTATTCTCAGTCCCTGTTTCTGGAATATTCTTTATCCCTCTGTGCACGTGTATTTGACATATTCTGTTCTAGTCTTCTCTTCATGCTTATTTTCTTGATGATCTCATGCAGCCCCAAGAACTCTCAATTTTTATCTTCAGGCAACCCTCTGCAAGAACTCCAGACTAATACATGTAAGTGCCCATTAGATTTCTCTTTTTATGTTTCTAATTAGCCTATCAAACTTAGCCTTTCCA
>NW_007811723.1:0-965 GCF_000696425.1 Galeopterus variegatus | reverse complement strand
GCTACTCCAGTGTTGTCCCATGGACTAGCAGCATTAGACCACCTGAAAACTTGATAGAAATGCAGAATTTCAGGTCCAATCCCACGCAGATGTCCTCAGTCAGAATCTGCATCTAACAAGGCCCAGAGATTCTTCATGAACACATTGAAGTTTGAGAAGCTGTAGTCTACAAGATCTTCGCACATTGAATCTTAAAGGAAACTAATTTTAAACTGATAAGTACACATCAGAGTCTCTGTCATGGAACAGATGGTGATAAACTAATAAGATTCTGCTTTCTATGTTCTTCAGAAACATAGTGATAGGTAGGCTAATTCATGGCCTGAAAATGCACATACAGTCACCATTAAATGGCTTAAAGATGAAGCATGAACTTTTGCTGGCTATCAGACATAACAATGACCACATGGGTGTCTCCTATTCCTGTGTAGCTTTTATAGGGAAAACCAGATCTTTTGAACTCATGGAAAACCCCAAACCCATCATCCAAGCACATTTCATTCCTGGAGATTATCAGAGTTTTCATTACAGGTTAAATTCTTTGTAACTTTTTCATGTGGAAACTATCCTGTTCCCTCCTGTTCTCCCCCTGAGTGCAAAAGAAGTGTATACTCTACTTCCTACAGCTGCTTTGGATTTTGTTACATTTTCCAGGTTTGAAAAAAAATGTGCTGACAGAACGTGGCTTCATCTACAAGTCTCAATTGATTTTAAGAGTATAAACAGAAATATGTTTCCTGATTGTATGTACCAGTGAAATAAAAATATTATTCCTACATCCAAAGATCCACTAGCTGCGTTATTTTTAGAAACTGGGCACTAAAGAGAAACAGAAAAATATGCTGGGGAAAGGTCATTATGAGATATAGACAGCACATATGGCTAGACAAAAAGAGAAATAGAACACACTTTCGGTTTGTGCTATTTTCAATGAAAGATATTTGCTTTTTAAATGGAAAAAACTT
>NW_007811722.1:0-965 GCF_000696425.1 Galeopterus variegatus | reverse complement strand
TTGTCTATTATCATACAGCTCTTCAGTGACAGAGAAAAGACTAGAAATCAGGCTCCTATTTCACCTTGTCCTCATAAATTCTTGGTGTATGCAGTGTGGAAAAACTTAGACTCCTCAGAAAAAAATTATCAAAACTTTTTGACATTAATTTTATTCAGTGAACAATCTCCAAAAGACCTGGCATCTTGATAACTTATTATATTTCTTCTTGTTACTTCGTGGTATTGTTAGCCAAATCACATTTTTTCAATCAATCAGAGACATGTTAGAGTCCTTAGTGAGCCTTCAGTTTGAATTACAGCTATCTAGAAGTGTTTGCTTCATTGAAAAATATAATCAAGTTGATTTTGAAGCATGACTTGAAAGATGTGTCAGGTTTAAATTGTGTTAGGACTTCCCACTCAGGTAATGTAACATTTTCAAATAAATGAGCTATACTCAAATGACTTTTAAATATGTCTGAGAGGAGAGGGAAGGGATTGCGTTGGTGTGATAGCACTGCCCCCACTTCTTTTCCTCAGTAGAACAGTCTCCACATTCCCATTTTAATTATCCTGAAATTAATTTTTAGGGGGTTGTTTTACCGATCAGTGTTGATAAACCAGTTTTCAGTACTAAGTCAACTCTGTAGAGCTCATTGCATTTAATTTATTGGTCAGCCACGTAGTTTAATTAGACGAAATCTTAGGGGGACATTTTCCTGAGATATTGTATAGTAAAAGAATTAAATACACACCAAGAAAAATAACGAAATGCAGCTGGTATAGCTTATGGTAGTATCAGGCAAAATAGACTTAAACACAAAAAACATTAGGCATTAAGAGGTCCCTGTGTAATGCTTAAAGATTTAGCTCGTAAGGAAGATAAAAAATTCAACATTTATAAGCACCTAATAATAGCTTCCGAATATATGAGGCAGTGTTTGACAGAATTACAATGATAAATTCACTATAATAGTGGGCCAT
>NW_007811721.1:0-965 GCF_000696425.1 Galeopterus variegatus | reverse complement strand
ACAGAATCTGAAAAGCCACCCTTGATTCTTGCTATAGAAAGGATTTCTTACTCCAGACCTATATGGACCTTTTCAGGCTTCTAAGGTAAAGAGTTGTTTCCATGTCTGTCTTCTTGAAGTGCAGGGACCTAGCTATTCCCCACTTACAAAAATTTGTTAAGGGGAAGAAGTGGTATATTATTTCTGATTTATTCACCTTTTTAAATTTTTTTTTATTCTTTGGAAACACACAAGCCAACCTTAATTTGATCCTCCACATTCAGAGGAAGAGACAAGGCCTTTGTCCTCCAGCCACCGCCACCTCGTTCAGAAATCTTCAAACAACTCCAAATTCTCTGGCAAGCCCTTTTTGTGTAAATTTGCCAAACAAAGGCTGCTTGGAAGATAATTTGGGAAATAGGTAAGGAGTGAGGGCAGGTGTCCAGGTGAGAAGGAACTGGCTGAAGCTGCTGACTTGGGATGGACGTCCTCAGATTATTTGAAGTGTCAGGTTGTGCCAAGCAGAGCCATAGCTCGTATTTGGGCTCCGGAGCCCAAACCAGCAACAACTTTAAGGAAAACATGGAGCCCAGCCTCCCTGTTGCCTGCGGTTTCTGGATTCTTCTAGGTGTGGGACTGTTTGGCTTCCAGGCAGCCTTCCCTTTGATCAGAGGGTTGGGAAACACTGAGCTAGATCCAACCTGTGGAGTGGTAGGAGTAAGGTTGGGGCTGTGGATCAGCTCAGTCGGCTGGAGCTCTGGCCACACACTGGGTGGAGTGACCAAGTGTCCTTCTAGGCAGGTGACACACCTGTGTCTTCCCTGGTCTTGTGCACTTGTACATTGTATCATGTATTCGTTAGCCATTCAGCAAGGATCTGTGAATGACCAGTGTCAACCAGCACACTGGGAATTGCAGATAGGCGAGGAGACAAAGGGTGGCAAGGAGACAAAACACCCTGTCCTCCTGGGGCTTGCATTCTAGCG
>NW_007811720.1:0-965 GCF_000696425.1 Galeopterus variegatus | reverse complement strand
AATGAGAAAAATGTGGGAGATAGGGAACATGGTGAAAGAGTGGAGAAAGTGCAAACCAGTCTTATGGATTTCTACGGCCTTTTGACTCTAACATTTCATTTCCTTTTGAGGAACAAACCGTGTTTTGCCTAAGAGGCAGTATTAGTTTTGGAGAGTGAGGACAAAGAGATGTTGTGAACTCTGCCTACATAAATTTGAATCTAAAATCATGGAAGAGAGGAAAAGAGTGTTTTAAGTTTTCATAAGTATTTATTCACTGACAAGGTGCTTTCTTTAAGAAAGAAATGAATAAACCCAGTTTGAGAATATTTAAAAATAAAATGTTGATTTTAGAGGGACCAGACATATAACATCTTCTTTCATTTTTGAATTCAAATACAACCAAGTGATAAACTGAGAAGCTGAATAGACGAAGATCAAAACATGACCTTGATTGCTGACAGAGCTAGATTTTCAGAATGTGACTAAATTTGAGGGCCAATTTCACAGTCTCTCTTCTTATCTCTTTCCAATCTCAAATTTTAATTTTGGAGAACTCACAAATGCACATGTTATATTTAAAGAGTCCACATATGCATCAAGGTATACTGCCTTGCCCAAGTTTGGGAAGAGGAAGAGTTTCTTCAGTGCTTATGAGATAGGAAGTGCTCAGTTTCCATGGGCTTGGATTACAGGACATACCTCTGGGTTTCAAGTTCCCCCCAAAATCTTAGGGCCCTCCTCTAGGCCCTCCCCAGAGGGAAAGCTACTGTTGCTAGCTAGGCCTATTTTCAGCACCAACATGGGGAAAATGTGACCAAAAGGGGCGGGCTTATGCAAATCCAGTGGCTGGGCTTGCTCAGTAGAGAAGCATTATATAACCCTGGTAACTGAATGACCTTCCACTTGAGATGCTAAAGAGCACAGAATATTCTTGAATGTGTTTGGTGCCTGTGGTAGGATTTGACCAATGAATGTGCTCCAAA
>NW_007811719.1:0-965 GCF_000696425.1 Galeopterus variegatus | reverse complement strand
CAAGGGAAGCCCTAACTTTCTTTGGAAAACTCAGACAAAGATCTAGGTACATCTCAAGGTGTCCCATTGTTCCTGAGCTGTTTGGAGTGTTAAAACCTAAGGTCCTATTCTGAAGAGACACTCATTTTTCTAATGCACAGTGTTATTCTTTGCTTTCATTCAAATCTGGGTTCTGCTCAAGAATTGGTTTCTATACCATTTTAATAAGAGGAATTTTAGAGGTCAGTGAAATATTACTGTGAAATTGAAAATTATGACCCAATTCCTCATCTCCTTCAACAGAAGTGATGCATTAAGACTTACCTCCCTCAGAAGGGAGATGAGATACCAGTAGATATTTATAATAACTGGATTCCCAAGTACTCCATTTCCCCAGTGAACCTCTAAAAGTAGTGCAGATATTCTATTCAAAATAGCACTTGGGACTTCTCTGATAGTCTAACATTCTTTGTCATATGGTCAGGACCAATGCAAGACAGAGACAGGGAACAGGGTCTCAGCGTCTGGCAGGTGAGCGAGGGGGTTAAAGCTGAACTGCAGTGTGGAGGCAGAGGCAGAAAAGGTGGAGTGACCATTTACCAGCTGTGCAGGAAGCAGGGGCATACAAAGTCTGATCAGACTCATATAGCAAGCAGTTTGATGAAAGCATTTGGGGGACAAACTGAAAGAAGGAAATACAAGACCGGAACTGCAACTTGGTGTTGCTCAGAATTCCTGTTTTGTTTGTGCTGGTGCCCATTTGTACCAAGCCCACCTTGGTGCTCTCACTCACCAGAAGGTGACATTCTTGTTCTAGTTGCCTCGTGTCACTAACAGGTGCCAAACAGCAGGACAAAAGCGTCCTCAAATCATTTTAAGGTGTAGAAAGGGCATTAGATTTTTATTTGGAAGACCTAGGCTCAAGTTCCAATTCGACTACATATTACTTGTGTATTTGAAGCAAATGACTTACTCTCTCTGAACCT
>NW_007811718.1:0-965 GCF_000696425.1 Galeopterus variegatus | reverse complement strand
TTGTTGTTTATCTAGTTCTTTGAGGAATAGTGTTAGGTCATTTATTTGAAGTCTTTCCATTCTTTTGATGTAAGCATTTTTGTAATAAACTTCCCTCTTAGTACTGCTTTTGCAGTATGCCAGAGGTTTTGGTATGATGTATCTTTATTTTCATTAGTTTCAAGAAATTTTTTTATTTCCTGTTTAATTTCTTCTTGGACCCATAGGTCATTCCAGAAAAAAAGAGAGAAGAGCCAAATAACAAACATCAGAAATGAAAAGGGAGACATTACAACTGATACCACAGAAATATGAAGAATAATTAGAGATTATTGTAAACAACTGTATGCCAACAAATATGAAAACCTGGAGGAAATGGATAAAATTCTTGACACACACAAACTACCAAGATTGAACCAAGAAGAAATAGAAAACCTGAACAGACCAATAACAAGCAATGAGATTGAAGCAGTAATCAGCAATCTTCCAACAAAGAAAAGCCCAGGACTGGATGGCTTTACAGCTGAATTCTATCAAACCTTTAAAGAAGAATTAATACCACTTCTCTTCAAACTATTCCAAAAAATTGAAACAGAAGCCATTCTCCCAAATGCATTCTATGAGGACAGCATCATCCTCATACCAAAACCAGATAAAGATACAAGAAAATAAGAAAATTACAGGCCAATATCCTTGATTAACATAGATGAAAAAATCTTCAACAAAATATTAGCAATCAGAATACAGCAACACATCAAAAAAAATTATACACCATGAGTAAGTGGAATTCATCCTAGGGATGCAAGGATGGTTCAACATATGCAAGTCAGTAATGTGATACACCACATCAACAAAATCAAGGACAAAAACCATATGATTATCTCAATAGATGCAGAAAAAAGCATTTGACAAAATTCAACATTCCTTCATGATAAAGACTCAACAAATTAAGTATAGAAGGAAATTATCTCAACATAATAAAAGCC
>NW_007811717.1:0-965 GCF_000696425.1 Galeopterus variegatus | reverse complement strand
TATAAATGGGATTGTTTTCTTGATTTCTGTTTCAGATAGTTTGCTGTTACTGTACAGAAATGCTACTGATTTTTGTATATTAATTTTATATCCTGCAACTTTACTGGATTTGTTTATGAGTCCTAACAGTTTACTGGTAAAGTCTTTGGAGTTTTCTATATATAAGATTATGTATCTGCAAGAGGGGACAATTTAACTTCTTTCTTTCCAATTTGTATGTCTTTTATTTTCTTCTCTTGCTTAATTGTCTGGCTAGGACTTCCAGCACTATGTTGAATAAAATTGCCAAGAATGGACATTCTGGTCTTGTTTCAAATCTTAGAGGAAAAGCTTTGAACTGTTTCCCACTGAGTATGATTTTAGCTGTGGCCTTGTCATATATGGCCTCTATTGTGTTGAGGTACATTCTGCCTATATGTAATTTGTTGAGGGTTTTTAATTGTAAAAGGATGTTGGATTTTGTCAAATGCTTTTTCTGAATCTATTGCAATGTTTATATATTTTTTGTCCTTCATTTTGTTCTGGTGATATATTACATTTATTGATTTGCATATCAGTCACCCTTGTATCCATGGGATCAATCCCACTTGATCATGGTAAATCATCTTTATAATGTGCTGTTGAATTCTGTTTGCTAGTATTTTGTTCAGGATTTTTGCAGCTATGTTTATCAGAAATATTAAACTGCAGGTTTTGTTTTTGTTTGTGTTTTTAGAGTATGCTTGTCTGGCTTAGGGTAATGCTAGCCATGTAAAATGAGTTTGGAAGTATTCCCTTCTCTTTAATTTTTTGGAAGAGTTTGAGAAAAGTTGGAATTAGTTCTTTAAATATTTCGTAGAATTCAGCAGTGAAGTCATCAGGTTCTATGCTTTCCTTCGATGGGAGTTTTTCTTATTTTTTCAGCCTCCTTTCTTATTACTAGTCTATTCAGATTTGCTGTTTATTTATAATTCATTCTTGGTAAG
>NW_007811716.1:0-965 GCF_000696425.1 Galeopterus variegatus | reverse complement strand
ATCCTGCTTTATATCACATTATGTGTACATTCATATGAGCTCTAGGTATCCCTCTAAATTGTACCATTACATTATGTCTTTAGCGTAAACTGAACATATCATGCTTCTTTAAAAAAGTAAAACAATGATTTCCATGAGCAAGTGAAAGTTAATAATGTAAAAGTCTTGCAGAAATATCAATATTGGGAGGATTTTATGCTCCGATGTCAATTGAGAACACTACAGATGAGGTTTGTCCAAGTATTGGGTAGTTTGAACCAACCTACCTAGCCTTCATCAATTTATTTTCACAATTCTAAATCATCTTATACTTGGGCTGAAATAATTATCAACTAAAAGATGAATAGTGCCTAATAGAAGATGGGAACTCTCCCAATCAATACGGGTTGGCATAAAGTCCCACTAGGAACAATGAAAAATGTACTTGCTAGTTTCTAACAATAGGTCAGGTTATTGCCGTGGCATTTCTGACTAATGCAGATGCTTCTGAATTGTGCATTGAAATATATGCTGCTCTTTCTGGAGGGCAGTTGTTTTTGCTCCTCTGTTTTCTCAATGTAATTTGGGAAGAAGAATAGAAATAGAAATTTACATCTTGCTGCGCATGTTTTATTTTTCTTCTTCTGGGTAAGCTTGTTCATTAACAATAATTAAAATAAATGTGCTGCCTTTTTATTGAACTATGGTTTTCTATTTGGTCCAGCTGTATAGAAATATAATACAAGAAATCAAAGACAAGAAGAGTTGGGGTAATTAAATATCTTTATAAATTTCCTCAAAGCTTCCTAGAAGTTACAGTTGAACATTGGCATTAAAAATGTTAAAATATGCCTGTCTATACCATATGTATATTAAATTCAAAACTTTGGGTGTCAATTCTTGGCTTTTTCACAAAAATGTGTGGGTCAAAAGAAATGGATCAGTGAGGCAATAAAATGGCTTGAAAGGCTCTTTACTTTTTCTTT
>NW_007811715.1:0-965 GCF_000696425.1 Galeopterus variegatus | reverse complement strand
ATGCATATGCTAATGACTCCCGCATTTATATTTTCATCCCCGTCTTCTCTTCTGATTTCCAAGCCTGTATACCCAACTGTCTACTTGCTGTCCCCAGTTGACTGATCTACATCTCAAACTAAAAGTTTTCAGAATTGATTAGCCTACCCCTAAAAGCCTATATCTTTCCCCATGTTGCCCTCCACTTAGTGGTTCAAGTGAAATCTGGAAATCACCTTTAATTTTTTCCTCTTCCTCACCTCCTTACATCCAGTCAATAACAACCAAATCCTATTACAGTAGTTCCCCCTTATACATGGTTTTGCATTCCATGGTTTTGGTTTCCTACAGCCAACTGGGGTCCGAAAATATTAAATGGAAAACTCCAGAAATAAACAATTCATAAGTTTAAATTAGGCACCGTTCTGAGTGGCATGATGAAATCTTGCACTGTCCTTGCTCCATCCCAACCAGAACATAAATCATCCCTTTGTGTCCATCTAGCAGACATGCTGGACACTCTGCCCACTCTTTGGTCACTTAGTAGCCATCTCAGTTATCAGCTAGACCATCACAGAATCACTGTGCTTGTGTTCAAGTCACCCTTATTTTACTTCATAATGGCCCCCAAGCACAAGAGTAGAGATGCTGGCAATTCGGATATGCCAAAGAGAAGCCAGTGGTTCCTTTAAGTAAAAAGATGAAAGGTCTTGACTTAATAAGGTAAGAAAAAAATTGTATACTGAGGCTGCTAAGATCTAAGGTAAGAAGGAATCTTCTATCCATGAAATTGTGTAGAAGGAAAAAGGAATTTGTACCTAGTATGTATAAGGTTTGGTACTATCCACAGTTTCAGGCATCCATGGGGAGTCTTGGAACATACCCCATGGCAAAGGGAGGACTACGGTAATTCTATCTCTAAAACACATCATGACTTTGTCTTCTTCACCCCATCTCTGCCACCGCCACTCTTGTCCAAAATACCA
>NW_007811714.1:0-965 GCF_000696425.1 Galeopterus variegatus | reverse complement strand
GTACCTATAAAGTCAACCATTAAAACCTGAGCTGCACAAAAAGCCTCCCCCAGGGAATCAGCAGCAAAGCAGCAATTTAGCTCAACCACAGAACTCAAGTACTGATCCCCACAGGAAGTTCCTCCACTTTAGAAGTAAGCAAAGGACAATAAATTAGTTCCAGCACAGAGTTTAAGTGGTGGGAACAGCAAATAATCCAACACGGAACTGAAAGAAAAAACAAAGAACCCACAACCAGAGACAAAGTCTGATATTAACTAGTAAAGGTTTCATTTCACCAAAGAACACCTATAACACCTAGAAAGACTGGAAGTCCCCTGGGCTACCAAGCCAGAAAGGGGGGAGGACCAGGGACCTCAGCCATGCCCCCCGACACCAGCAAACAGTCCAAAGGGTGGGGGTCTTGGGCCTCAGTCATGCACCCCCAACATGAGCAACCAGCCCAGTGACAACCACTGAGCAGGAGGTGCCCTGTGCTCTTCCAAGACAGGGCAGTGGGGGGCCAAGGATCTCAGCCACGCCCTCCTGACATGAGCAACCAGACAAGTGATGACCACCAAGCTGCAGCAAGAAGGGCCCTGGGTTCCTGAGCTGGGGTGGTAGGAGGAGAGGGCTTTTCCACACCCCCTGACATCTGTACCCAGCCCAGCAATGACCAAGCCACCATTGGAAGTCCCCTGGTCTCCCCTGTGGGAATGTGGGGGGTGCCACAGGCCTCAGTCCTGCCCCTCCTCCTTCCTCCTTCTTCTGTCACATTTCCTTCTCCTTTCTCCTCTCCCTGTCCCTCCCAACTGCTCTGCAACAACATCATGGAATATAAAAAAAATATATTAGTAAAATAAAAATAAATAAACAAATATAAATAAAGGAAATGAACATTATGGTATGTAAATTATATATCTCCATACACAATTGGCACGCCACAGGCACTGAAGAATCAGAACGGACAGATGCTGGCCATGGTG
>NW_007811713.1:0-965 GCF_000696425.1 Galeopterus variegatus | reverse complement strand
AGTCATTGGGAGTCAGAGAGCAGACTAGGGCCCCCTATTATTCATGCTGTTGGTTAATACCCTCCCATATGAATTAACGCTGACCTGTGTGATCCTGATTCTTGGCTATGAATCTATATGGCAAGCATCAGTCTCCTTAGACATAGAAGACTATGGAAAGGGAATTTCTGCTTCTGGCTAGGACAAAGAAACTGGACAAAATGGATATAACCATTTTTTCTAGATATTGTAAACAGGCTGTGCAGGGCTATGACCCCTGAGAGAAATAAATAATGAAATTCCTAATATTTGCCAGCTTTCTGCCTAGAAGTACTTTCAAGACTGTGGAACAGGGCAGAGAAGTCCAAGTAGAACATGTCACTATTACTGAATTGAGGAGACAAGAAATTGGAGTTTGGGGAGGCTGAGGTTGCTGGCATTATCAGAGCAGAGCTCCAGAAAGAAGCTGACAAATCACAAAAATAAGTCCAAAAATCTGCAAAGAGATTCCTGTAAGACTTTAGGTGAATACTTAGCTAACTATATGTATGGTAAAACTCCACAAAAATGAACAAACTTGGTTGTTACAAATTAAACAACATCAGAGCTCATATAAGGCTGGAAGATATTTTTATTCCAATCATCCAGAGTGGAAAAACCCAGCTGAACACAAAGAGAATTCAGTGGAGACCCAAAATAATTGTGTTTTAATAGTAGATCTAAACTAGCCCCTTTAGCCCACCGTAACAAATTTTTAAAATAAAGATTAAAATGACCAAGATGACCTGCAAATAATTTAACCAACTGCCAAAACAAAATTTAACACACTTTAAAGAAAGGTAAGAAAATCCATACGTTTGAGAATTTAACGTCACAGTATCCAGAATTAATTTAACAGTTACTAGGCATATTTACAAAACAGAAAAAATGTGTATAAGCAAAAGAATATTCAGTCAGTAGAAACAGATTTAGAAATAAAAAAAAAA
>NW_007811712.1:0-965 GCF_000696425.1 Galeopterus variegatus | reverse complement strand
AAAAATCTAAATCAGAGAAGTATAGAGAAAACAATGGAAGATAATTTTAATAATCTCATAGTGGGAAAGACATTTTAGAGTATAACAACAAATGAAGAACACAAAAAAGATAAATTAGTCCAGCTACCTAAAATTATAACTTCATTGCATGACAAAAATTACCATAAACGAAGATGACTGAAAAGCCAGGGAACAATATTCACCACTCATTTCACAGACAAATGGCTAGTTTCTGTAATATGCAAAGAAAAAAGACCAGCAAGTCAATTAAAAAAAAAGTTAATAAATATAAACTGTCTTGTCACAGAAAAATAATAATAAATGCCTTTTATACATAAAAGACTTACAAGTATAAAGTGTCTTTTATATTTACTTAAAAAAAATCTTTAGCAAGTTTGATTTTGGACTATGTTTTAAAGGATGTGGAAAATCTGGTGTCTCATATGTTACTGAAGAAAAAAATCGGTACAAATTCTATGCAGGTTAAGTAAGTTATGGTACATACACACAATGGAAAAGTAGGCAGTCTTTAAAAAGAAAAAATGAAGCTGTTTATGCACTGATAATAGACAATCTCCAAGATACATTTTTACAAGAAAAAAAAAATTTGTGCTGAAAGATTTTATAAGGTGTTATTATCATTTGTGTTTTTAAAAGTTTTTTTAAGTCTATATGCTATGAGGGTACTTCAAAAAATTCATGGAAAGATTCATATTATCTTTCAATTCTATTTTTCCAAGAACTTTTTGAAGTACCGTCGTATAATATATACAAATGCTGTTTGCCTCTGGAGAGATAAACTGGTGTGAGGAACAGGTTGAGGAGAAAAACTTTTGCTTAATGCTTTTGAATATTAAATCTGTGAATGAATCACCTCTCTAGAAATAAATAAGTTACTTTTTTCAAATCCTCTCTGAACTATATATTACATGTTCCCAATTCTAAGATTCCCTTGATTGTAAGAT
>NW_007811711.1:0-965 GCF_000696425.1 Galeopterus variegatus | reverse complement strand
ATACTGTTGTCCTCTCCTATGCGTTCTAGAGTTCCCTCAACCTGGCAAACACTACCCTTGGCAAGCACCCTTGACTAATGCTTATCTAGATCGCTCACCTACTAAATGTGATCCAGAACTTCATCCCAGAGAGTCTGAGCTCCTGTTCACATGTTTTTCTTAGTCAGTGAATATTGTGTTTGTCAATTTTCTGTCAATATGGGTTGGGGAGGTACCAGAAGTCATCCCAGTGATTCATTCAAGTGACAATCATTTTCTCCCCTGTCATTGTGGCCACTGTATATCAGCTGCCCTATGTCTATCCTTGCCAGGATGGCTTTTTCTTTTTCCTTCTTTACTCAAGAAGCCTAAAGTGCCTAAGTGGCAGCTAAAGTTAAAAGGTTATTGGGACACTCACCATGTGTCCTACTGGAAGCAGGATCTTGGGAAAAACGACCTCTAGAGCCACAGAACCCAGAATTTGTGAGGATGAAAAACACAAATACTCCAAGTGGTGCACTCAGAGTAATGTTAAGTGGGGCCACTCATACTTCCATTGCTTTGTCACTAAACAAATGTATTCTGCCTGCAGGGACATAGCACCACTTCATTAATTAAAACTATTTACTTCATCTCAGAGAATGATACTACATCCTTGTGGGCCATTATACCAAAGCTAATATTTCAGTTGTGCCTCCAAGAGACTTTCCCATTGCCGTATACATCTGGCAGCTTCTGGGAGGTATAGTGTGTGCATCCCATGTACATGGATTCACACCTCTTTGGCTGTTCAGTGAGCCCCTTATGCAAGATTCCAGGTTGGTGGATGACTCTGTGAGCCACCATAGTGGTGCTGGATGAGGCCCTGCAAGCAGGAAAGATAAATTCATATACAAAATATGTGTCGATTTTTATCAAAATAAACTGCCACACCTTTCAAAGTGGATGAAGTACAATACAGATAACATACCACCAAATGACTGGTT
>NW_007811710.1:0-965 GCF_000696425.1 Galeopterus variegatus | reverse complement strand
TGCTGGGCTAAATTTGGCTACAAACCTGGAGCCACACAGGCAGAAACAATACTTCTTCCTCCCAACCCTGGGAAATATTTCTTTCTAAAGTTACATATATGGGTGCCAGTTGGAGCAGTGTGGCCTCAGAATGTGGAAACATATATCTGCAGACAATGTAAACATTTGAAATAGTTTTACCTGGTAGAAGTGAGAGATTTGAGCCAAGTCATCTGTGTTCTCTTGCCTGGTTTCCCTTGTCACCCTAATGGAACACTGTCCAGCTCACTGTTCTCCCCCTAGTGTCTCTATAGGACAGGCACAACCAAGGAAAGTTAAATAGAGCTCAGCCTATGTCTTGCAGGCCAAGCCTGCACCCTGACTCTTCCCCATCCCACCCCAAGTAACGCCATCTTAATAATAATAACAACCATCTCTTTTGAACATTGGGAACCACCCGAGCAGGTCGTGGTGCTACCCTTTGGCAGTGTTCAGAAAGATTCATGTGGCACCTATAGAGTCAAACTCGAGGGGACATTATTAGCAGGTGTCCAATAGCTGAGGCATAGACAGTGGCCGAATGAATGAGTGGGTAAATAAATGCTGTTCAGCCTCAGAGATTGCTTCCTGGTGTTCAGGGACTTATGCAGTACAGGGGTTCTAGACTATTCTGTGGGCGAGAGATACTACATAAAAAGGAGACAGGGCATGGGTTTGAGTCCCAGACCTGCCATCCAGCCAAGTCATCTCCTTGATCAAGTTTTTTAACTACTCCTAAGTGGAGGCAGCAGAAGGGAGGAGAAGGAAAAAAGCACTTGTCACAGGGCAGAGCAAGCAGCTGTTTGTTCCTCAAGAAAACAACGTTATAACCCACGTCTAGATTCCTTTCCAGGTTGGCCCATAAAAATCCCATTAAACATGTAAGGTGTATGAGCTAAAAGACTTCAGAGCTGTTAGGGTTACCTGGGTTTCTGTGAACTAGACTG
>NW_007811709.1:0-965 GCF_000696425.1 Galeopterus variegatus | reverse complement strand
ATATTATTCCTCACTCTTTTTGACTTATGTATTGTTAACATCACTATTACTTTACTATATACGGGAAAATAAATATACAGTTTCTAAAATTTTTGAAAGTTTATTAAAAGAGGGAACTCTGCTTCTTGTAATGGCATATGAGGTAATAAATAAATAAAATGAAAATAAAAAAAATTTAAAAGATGATGAAACTGATGAAAGACATCAAACTACAGAGCCTAAATGCCCAAAATATCTCAAACATGCAGTGAAATATTAAGGTGATAATCTCAAGGATGGGAAAGAATTCAGAGAGGTAAGCCTGAAATTTAGAGTTACATACCCTTGGGGAGTCTGTTGCTTCCTGAATAGGTAGTTGAGAGGCAAAATAGAGGTTTGACAGCCTAGTAAACCTTGGAAGACATAAATTGAAGTCCAGTGTCCACCAAAGAGGGGGCTATATAAAAATGCTACATGTAGGGTTAAGACCCCAAGGTATTACAACTCAGCAATAAATGGGAGGATAAAAGCATAAGATATTTCCAGAAGATATGGAAGTCCAGATGTGAATTAAGTTAATCCAGTATTGCTAATGCTCCTTGTAACTTGCCAAAAGAGCTGTAATTTTAAAGTTGCTAATGCTCCTTGTAATTTGCCAAAAGAGCTGTAAATTTCATACAACATGCTAAGCCTCACATCGTTTCTAAGAATTTTAATATAGAACATCTGACACACAATTAAAAATAACTACGCCTGTGAAGGGATACGACAATATAACACAAACCAAAAGAAATAATAAATGATACAGATGAACCTACAGGCAATACAAATATACTATATTGTATTCTTCACAACCAAGGAACCCTCAATAGCATATTACAGTTCCTTACCTGAGGCCATAAGGGAGCATTTTGTTGCTCATGCAAGTTAATGGTAGAATTTGGTTCCTTGTGGTTGTAAGACTGAAGTAGTATGTCCTTGCTGAC
>NW_007811708.1:0-965 GCF_000696425.1 Galeopterus variegatus | reverse complement strand
AATAAAAGAAAAAATGACCAATAGCCATCTATTTTCTTTTTAAAAATTATTGCATCTTACTATCTAGAACTTTCCGTGAATGCATGTTGTACGTCATGTGAATGTGCTATCTTATAATCTGCTCTTTTTCCAGTTAACATGTCAAACATATTTCCGTGTTTCAGCCTATTTTTCATAACCACAATTTTAATGACTAAATAAAGCACCAAAATGTTTTTGTACATTGTTTACTTAACTATCACGTTTGTTGAAAGTTTAGATTGTTTCCAGTCCTTGATTTGTATTAACAACAACACAATGAATATCTTTATGCATATAGCTTTTTACTTTCATGAAATAATTACTGGGATTTCTAAATGAAAAGTTACATTTTTATGGGTCTTTGAGTGATATATATTTTTTTCCATTTGCAATGTTTAATCTTTATTTTTAAATGAGAGATATTAAAATACTTCCGTAAACGTTATTACGATACAGCTAGTAGAAAAAATTTTGTTCTTTTCTTTAACTGGATTACTAATCTGTTTCTAAACTGAAATATTTCTTAAGAGTGCTTTCAAAAAATTTCTTTCAAGTGGTTAACTTAATTATTTAATATTATTGCACAAGTGGGTTAGGAGGGCCCTGGCTCTAAGAACGTGTGTAACTACGATTACAAATATTGAAAATGGAGCCCTCCAAAGGCCTTTTAAGATAATGATCCCAAGTCTTAACCCATTTAAATATCAGTGATAATGTTGCCTTTCCCCTAAATGTGTCTCTAATATAAGTGAACTTTATTTTATGGCTAGAGTAACTAAAGCTTAACAAACTTGGACTGGCAAGATCTGGGAAAGGTCTTTTACACTGACTACTTTGGCTGCACCAAGTTCAGTCTGTCCACACCTATTTGGGCCAGCGTTATTCCATCAGCTATTTAACTGTGTGTAATTCTTTCCTGAAGTAAGGGACGATAAAGGAGTAGA
>NW_007811707.1:0-966 GCF_000696425.1 Galeopterus variegatus | reverse complement strand
TCTCTTTGTTAAGCAAGTCAAGAATGTATATTACTCCCAAATGAACGCTTAACTTTGAGATTTGCCTCCATATTTATTTAACATTGACTCTTCTTAACAGACTTCTAAGTGTACAATACAGTATTTCTATCTACAGATATAATTTTACATAACAAATTTTTAGAACTAATTCATCTTGCAAACTGAGATTTTATGCACATTGTCTAGCAACTTCACTATCCCCCTAACACCCGGCTCCTGGCAACCACAATTCTACTTTTTGCTCTTATGAATTTTACTATTTTAAATACTTTGTATAGGTGCAATCATGCAGCATTTGTCCTTCTGTCACTGGTTTATTTCACTCAGCATAATGTCTTCAAGTTTCATCCATGCTATTCCATGTTGCAGGACCTCCTTTTTTTCTTTAGTAATACTCCATTGTGTGCATATAACAAATTTTCTTTATTCATTTGCTGATGAATATTTAGTTTGTTTCCACATCTTAGCCATGGTAAATAGCATTGTGGTAAACATAGAAATAGTAATATTTCTTTGAGATGCTGATTTCTAATATTTTGGACAAATACCCCAAAGCTGGGATAGCTGGATCATATGGTACTTCTATTTTTAAGTTTTTGAGGAACTTCCATACTCTTTCCCATAGCAGCTACACACTTTTACATTCCCACCAACAGTATACAGGGTTCCGATTTCCCCACATCCTAGCCAACACATTTATTTTTTTAAATAATAGCCATTCTAACAGGTGTGAAGTAATATTTTATTGTGGTTTTGATTTGAATTTTCCTGATAATTAGTGATGTTGAAAATTTTTTTGTGCAACCTGTTAGCCATTTGTATGAGGGTAATTCAAAAAGTTCATGGAAAGATTTGTATTATCTTAACATTCTATTTTCCCAAAAATTTTATGAAGCACCCTTATATGTCTTTGCAGAAATGCCTATTCAGGGCTGGCCCGGTGGT
>NW_007811706.1:0-966 GCF_000696425.1 Galeopterus variegatus | reverse complement strand
TATATAGTTAGCTTTCTCTGCCACAAACTCCTTGTGGGATAATAAATTATATAAGATTTTGTCCATATATTTTGAAACTCTGGCCTTCTTTTTATGTCAATGTTATGTTAATTCTAATTCAAAATTCAAGGGGTAACTTCTACATACAACACTGAATTATTAGTATTCTGACTCCATCTTTCTATACAAAAAATTTGTAGTGTAGTTCTCAAAGCACTGTTGTGTAATGCTAACTGATAATTATTTAGTACTACTGGGCCCACTTGGACAGTTTCACTCTGGGGTTGAGGACAAACATAGCATCATGCAAATCACACACTCCTCACAGATATCATAAACTTATTAAATGCGATGATTCCAGAAACTCATTGCCCAGGAAAGAATCCAGAAAATTTCCTATTCTCTGCTTCTTATCTGCTTCATTCATTCCTTCCTTTACTCATTCAAAAATATTCATTATTCTTGTACTAGATAATACTAGATGGCTGGCATCTACAAGGAATGGAGTCTCATTCTACATTCTTCTGCCAGTGAGAAATATTTAATTTAATTACCTGTAATTTTAATGTAAAGTTGTTAAGGACTTTCCAAAGGGAACTAAATGGTATCAACTGATTTTGCACCCCTTCCCCAGCATGTTCACCTGCGTATTCATTTCCTCAAACTGCTCTATGACTAGCCACCTAGGGAGCCGTTCTCCTGCAGTGCTTCATGTATTAGAGTATAAATGTTTAGCTGGTATTCCTGGTGTGGAGCAGTGACTCACAGCTTCAGAGACCACTCTTCACCTCCATACCCCACCCTGACTCCTTCTTGTGCCGTCCACTCACCAAGGGGATCCATCAGCTCTTTAGGGGAGAAAGCCATTTTATTGAACAAAGACATCTCTCTCTCTCTCGCCATTCTTTGTGCTATCAAGGCAAACTTTAAATTAGAATAAAACTTACACTCATCTTTTTTTTTTTT
>NW_007811705.1:0-966 GCF_000696425.1 Galeopterus variegatus | reverse complement strand
GGGCAGTTGCCTGTCCGGCTTCCGCCTCTCCCACTAGGCCAGTCACCGGCCCGGGGCTGCCACCATTTTCTTGGGTAGGAGAGGAGCTGGCCAGCTTGGCCAGGCCTGCCCTCCTCACCCAGCTTGGCTCCTCACTGAGCCTTCTCACTTCCTTGCCCCGGCACGGGGCCTCCCGGGGTCTGCGGGCCGGCCTCACATCCCACTTCCCCCGTGGTTCTCTGGGGGAGCTGGTGGTGTGGGGAGCCCCCGGCCAGTGCCGGGAGGTCAGGGAAGAACAGGCCAGGCCGATAGTCACTCCACTCCACCCTGGGCCCCAGCCCGCAGTAAACTTCCTGTTACCAGGAGGCAGATATCATCTCTGCGGCCATCAGTTCGGAAAAACACCTAACCGATTTATGGTTAGGTAAAGTGTGATCGGAGTGCTCCCGAGCTTGCTTGAACCTGCTGGAGAGCTGACTGCGGGTGGGTGCCGGAGTCGGTCCGTGCTGGGGGGAATCAAAGAGGAACTGTGTGCTGCAGGCTCCTCCCCCGAGGAGCTCACACTCTGGTGTGGGAGATAAGACAAGTACGCAGATAACTGCAATACCAGGAGGAAGGTGATAAGTCCCGAGAAAGCCCTATACAGTGCTACAAAGGCACCCAGAGCGACCAGTCATCTGCGCCTAGCAGAAACCTGAAAGACTTCCTGGGTGGGGTGGTGCCGAGCAGGGGCTTGAAGGCCTGGCTGATAGATGAGTGTAGCAGAAGACACATCCCAGCCCAGTCTAGAGCGCACAGAGCGGGGAGGTGTCCAGCTAGGGAGGTGGAGACTCGGCAGAAAACACCCACCCTGCGGGCCGCCTCTGCAAGGTCCAACAGCCCCGCCTAGTGCTCACAGAGTGGGAAGACGTCTGGTTAGGGAAGCAGAGACTCAGCAGAAAACACACACCCTGTGGGGCCGCCAATGCATGATCCAGCAGCCCAGCA
>NW_007811704.1:0-966 GCF_000696425.1 Galeopterus variegatus | reverse complement strand
AAACACAAGGATCTCAGAGTCAGTAAATTCATTGAATATATTGTCTTAGAATGGGGTGTGTTATCAAATAAATGTTTTCCTTAAGATTCCAATTATTTTAAACAGTTTTCTATTTAGGAGCAGAAAGTTGAATTCGTAATATTTATGGAAAAGAAAGACACAAAAGATAAGCAGGGACCATGTCTTCTTTTTTTTTATGCCCTTGGATTTATCTTGGTGCATTGTAATACCTCGTGAAATGTTTGATGAATAAATGAATGAATGGTTAAGTGTATGTTTGTCTATGCTTTCTACCCTAAGTGAATCATGGTGCAGTACACGCATATATTGAAACCACACACTGTACTCCACAAATATGTGCAAGTAAATGTTAAAACAAAGTTTGGATGGATCAATGGATTGATGAGGATGTGAATAAAATAAAGACTTGTATAGAAGTCGGGGAATCAGATATAATAAGTGGAAACAATAGTTTACAAAATCCCTATGTATATGATACACCTGAGAATGCTTTTAGGCCAAGACTCATCATACCACTCCAAATAAATATCATTTTTCAAAATTATTACTTTGGTCCTTGAAGGCTACTGTTCAAAGTAATTCTGAAAATACTATTTTGTATTTAATTTCAAAACAATTTTAAAGCTGTATAAAAAAGTTGGCTTCAATGCTTCATTATTTTTCAATAAGAACATCTCAAAAATTTAGCCAAATGTATTATCAACCATTTTTACCCAATTTAGTAGACAAAATGGACCCCAAATGATTTTTGGTTCTCTAAAAATGCAGAGAACTTTTACTTATTGTGATATATCCTGAAGAATATGTTGCTGTGTCTGAATGACAATTCCAAAAATAGTATGAGCAATGGATTTATTGGAATAAGTTTGTTGTTTCCAAGGAGACTACTATGAAGGGGTAAAACCCATTTGGAAGTATGTTTAAAAAGCAGTCTCATTTATTTAT
>NW_007811703.1:0-966 GCF_000696425.1 Galeopterus variegatus | reverse complement strand
ACATTGATAAACATTTGCTATTCTTGATTTTTATTGGTTTACATGGACAAGATGTTCTCTACAGTGTAAGCCTATATATTTTATTGATTTGGGGTATTTACCCTTTCTCAGTAAGTTTCTTTCCTTCCTTTTATATTTGAAATTATGGGTAGGCATTTAATTTTATTAAAAGCTTTCTAAAAATTGTATTGAGATAATTATATTTTTCCTTATTTAATCTGTTAATGTAATAAATAACAATGTAAGATTTTGCAATGTTTGACAATCCTTGAATGTATTAAGAAAATAACCACTTGATGTATTCTTCTTAGACACTGCTGAATTCAGTTTGCTAAGAGTATGTTTAAAGAGTTTTAAAAATATATTTCAAGGTGCAGGGATTGGGGGCAATTTTTTTCTTGGAGTGGTATATATAATCTGTTTTTTATACAAACCATAACATTTTTAAAAATTTAATTTTATTTTTATTGGTTATGGATATTCATGTGATACAAAGTTGATTGTCACTTTTTGTGCCCATGATGTGAGGGCCAGTTTCATACTGGCAGCATACCCATTACTACAAATTGCATTCGTACCCCGTGTCCCCAACCAATTACTTCCAATCTCCCTCTCCCTCCCCTTTTTCCCCCACTCCATTTTGTAGCCCAAGGAATGTTCTCTCCCTCTGCAAGTCCAGCACACTACTGTGGTCTTTCTTTCCTTCCTTCTTTCTCTCTTAGCTCCCACATATGAGTGAGTACATGTGGTATTTATCCCTTGTGCTTTGCTTATTTCACTTAACATAAGTTTCTCCAGGCTTATCCATGTTGTTGCAAATGGGGAAAATTTCATTTTTTTTTTATGTCAGAGTAGAATTCCACAGTATGTATATACAACAGTTTCCTTATCCAATGATCCATCGATGGACATTTAGGTTGGTTCCAACTCTTGGCTATTGTAAACAGAGCTGCAATGAACATGGGA
>NW_007811702.1:0-966 GCF_000696425.1 Galeopterus variegatus | reverse complement strand
ATGCATTTATTGCGTTAAACTTCCCTCTTACTACTGCTTCTGTAGTATCCCATGGGTTTTGTTATGATGTGTGTTTATTTTTGCTAGTTTCAAGAACATTTTTGTTTTCTTGTTTTGTTTCTTCTTGGACCCATAGATTGCTCAGGAGCATGTCATTTTTGATTTCTAGTTTTAATCTGTTATGGTCTGAAAATGTACTTGAAATTATTTTAATATTTGTAAATTTGTTGAGACTTGGTTTGTGACCTAACATGTGGTCTATCCTGTAGAATGTTCCATGTGTTGATGAGAAGAATGAATATTCTGTCCTTGTTTGATGGAATGTTCTATAGATATCTGCCAGATCCAATTGGCCTAAAGTGTAGTTTAAGTCCTGTGTTTCTCTGTTGATTTGTTGCATAGATGATCTGTCCAATGCTGAGAGAGGGATGTTCAGTTCTCCAACTATTATCATATTGGGGTCTATCTCTCTCTCTCTCTCTCTCTTTCTTTTTTTTTTTTTAGGTGTAATAGAGTTTGCTTTATATATCTGTATGCTCCAGTGTTGGGTGTAATACATTTTTCTGATTATTATGTCTTCTTGTTAAACAGATCCTTTTATGTATAGTGGCTTTTTTGTGTGTGTGTGTCCCTGTCTATGGTTTTTGGATTAAAGTCTATTGTATCCAATATAGGAATAGCTACTCCTGCTCATTTTTTGTTTCTGTTTGCATGATTTAAGTTTTTCTATCCCTTCACTTTTAGTCTGTCTGTGTCTTTACAGGGCAGGTAGTTTCTTATACATGGCATATAGTGGGTCTAGCTTTTTAATCGAATGAGTCAGTCTGTGTCTTTCAAGAGGGGAGTTTAGTCCATTTACATTTAGGGTTGTTGTTGAAAGGTACTGTCTTACTTCTGGCATTTTGTTGATTTTCCTCTGGATGTTTTAAATATCTTTTGTTCCTTTCTTCCCTTTTATTGTTTGTG
>NW_007811701.1:0-966 GCF_000696425.1 Galeopterus variegatus | reverse complement strand
AAAAATAAAAGATGTTACCTGAGTCCTTACATGGTATATTATAAGCCTGGCTGTTTTCATAAGAGTAAGTGCATTTTTTGATAGTGCATGCCGTGCTGTCCCATGAGGCAGCAGAAAAGCTTAGAAAATCATGATTTTATCCCAATTCCTTTTTTCCAGCTCTAGAGTTGTCTCTGAATTTGGTCTGTCCATTACTGGTTCTAAATGAGGTTAATGTTATACATACAACATCACTTGAATAAGAATGTCTCTTCCCCAGAATTTATTCTCCATCAGCATTTAAACCAATAGAATTTCATATCCTGGTACCTGGGAACAATGCAGATTAACATAGTGTTAGAGATGCACAACTTTATAATACATAAATTGTCATGAATCTTAATGGCAGGACTTTAAAAAAGTCAGAGAAAGATAACCATATTCTTCATCATCTTTAGAAGAAAAATTATAAAATCTTATGCTGTGTTTTATTCATTCATTTAGTAAATATTGAATAAATGTTAATTAATTCTCTTAATAAATAATACATTTATTGGGCACCTACTAAATGATGACAACCTTGTAGGCACCAGGACACAGCCATGAACCAAATGCACAAAGGTACAGCCTCAGGATGTTTATGTCCTGATAGAAACTCCAGGTGGGTGGAGTGACAGCAGAAGAAAGAGATCAGCCAGAGACTTGAACAATAATCCTGGCAGGAGATGCAAGGTTGTCTTGACAAGATATTAGATGAGGATGTGGGGTTCCATTTCTAGACATACTTTGAAGGCAAAGCAATAGCATGTCCTGATGGACTAGATGTAGTTTATAAAATAAGGAAACAAGTCAAGGACAAATCAAAGGATTTTAGACCAACTCACCAATGAATGTGGCAGCTTAAGTGAAACAAGAAAGGCCTTGAGAGGAGCAGATGGGAGGAGGAGGGTGTTTAGTTTTGCGGCTGTTTAATTCGAGGAGCATATT
>NW_007811700.1:0-966 GCF_000696425.1 Galeopterus variegatus | reverse complement strand
TATCTGTATTTTCTTTAATTGGTGAATGAGTCTATTTTGATGCCAGTACCATATTATTTAGCTTACTAAAGCTTTGTTATAATATTTTGAAATAAGGCCGTGTGATGGCTGCAGCTCTTGTTTCCTCAAGATTGGTTTGACTATAGTTTGTCTTCTGTAGTTTTACATAAATATTAGTGTTCTTTATTCTATGCCTGTGAAAAAGTACTGTTGGATTTCTAATTGGGATTGCCCTAAATTTGGATTACTTTCAGTGATATGAACATTTCAATAAAATTAATTGGTTATTTTTTCTGCCTTTTCATTTCTATGGCTAGCACTTTCACCACTATGGTGAAAAAAAGTAATGATACCATACTTGTCTTAGTATTGAGGAACAGCTTTCCATTTGATGTTTGCTTTGCCTTTGTCATGTAATGCTTATATTATGTTGAGATATATTTGTTCTGTACCTTATTTGTTGACAGTTATCATTATATAAAGATAGTGAATTTTTTCCAAAAAGTTTTGCATTTTTAGGTTGATTATATAGTTTTGATCTTTCACTCTGTTAAGGCAGTGCATCACATTTATAGGTTTTCATATACTTAGCCTTCCTTGAATTCAGGAGTATATCTCCGTTGGTCACAGTGAATGATCCTTTTAATGTACTGTTGAAACTAATTTATTAGGATTTTGTTAAGAAACTCATTAAACAATTCCGCCCTTCCCCCAGCTCCTGGAAACCACCATTCTACTTTCTGTTTTTATGAATCTGACTATTATGGGTACCCCATACAAGTGTAATCATATAGAATTCGTCCTTTTTTAATTGGCTTATTTCAGTTAGCAAAATGTGACGGCAGTATTAGTCTGCTTGTGCTGCTACAACAGAATACCACAAACTGGGTTGCTTAAGCAATAAAAATTTATTTTCTGGGGGAGAGAAGTCCAAGATCAATATGCTAGCTCTTTCTTTTTTTTTTT
>NW_007811699.1:0-966 GCF_000696425.1 Galeopterus variegatus | reverse complement strand
CACTCTAGACTGGCCCCCCCAGATAGTTATCGTTTTCCTCCCTCCTGCTCAAGGACACCTTCCCTAAATGGGCTTCTATTCTAAGTTCAGGAGTTAGGCCTTTAATTGCATTCCGAGTTGAGCTCCTGGGGAAACTGAGGCACAGAATGAGTCAGCGCTTTACCCAGATCAGGGCTTGCAGGCCTCACGTTCTTTGGAAAGCACAAATAGCTGTCAGGCAGCATGTGATGAAGTGGCGATGAAGGGACAGATGGGATGGGATGGGGGGTCGGAGGAGACTATAGCTGGATGAGATCAGGGTTCCAGGAGGCAGGTATTAGAGCTGAGCCTGGAAGGCTTTGAACCTGCCAGGTTGGTAGGAAGGCCGTGAGAGGAAGAAGAATGTCACGAGTAGGGCGAGGAAGTAGGCAAGTTGTGCAACATGGGCTGCACACAAGGGGATTGAAGGGTGGTGGTCAGGAAAGGCGACGGTAGGTTGGTGGGGAGAGGCCTGAACTCCAGGCCAATGATCCTGGAGTTTTTCTTGGGGGTACTAGGGGGCCGTGGGAGGATTTTGAGCAGGGGAGGGGCAGGGTCAGCTCTGGGGTTGGGCAAAGACTGGAGGCCAAGGAGGATGGATAGGAGGCTAAGGTGAGACAGCAAATGGGGTCCCTCAGGCGTATATGGTAATTGAAACACTGGGTTTGAGGGGCTGGCTGGTTAGCTCAGTTGGGTAGAGTACGGTGCTGATAACACCAAGGCCCTGGGTTGGGTCCCTGTACCGGTCAGCTGCAGATAAAACCCCCACAAAAGGGGGAATGAGAGGGGAAGGGAAAGGTCTGGGGCAGAGCCCCAAGGGGCAGCAATATGGAAGCGAGTGAGCCAGACACTGTATGTTTGTGTAGTTTGTAACAAAATACTTGAATCTGGGTGATTTATAAAGAAAATGAAATTTATTGCTTACAGTTTCTGAGGCTGAGAAGTCCA
>NW_007811698.1:0-966 GCF_000696425.1 Galeopterus variegatus | reverse complement strand
CCCCCACACACACACTTGTTGAGGCACTTCTAGGACTCTAAATGGAAACAGTTAAAAAAAACCCTGATAGTCTTATCCTCTCATTTTATACATGAGAAAGCAGGTCTAGAACTTCCTTATCCAATATGGTAGCCACAATTCACATGTGGCCAGTAAGTATTTGAAATGGATAGTCTGAGCTAACTAGGTGAGCTGTAAGTGAAAAACATATAAAAAATTTCAAAAATATAGTACAAAAAAAAAGAATGCAAAAATATCTCACTAATGCATTTTTTATTGAGGACATATTGAAATGATAATATTTCGGATAGATTAGGTTCAATAAAATATATTATTAAATTTAATCCCATCTGGTTCATTTTACTTTTTTAAAACTATGACTACCTGAAAATTCAAAATTACAGAAGTGGTTCCCATTTGTGGCTTGTGTTTTAATCCCATTGCATAGCGCTGGACTAAATTGTTCTGCTAAATGTTCAAGACTGCCCAGATCCATGGAGGCAGGTCAGGACCCATGACTCCTAACTCTGTACTCCCTTCATTCTACAGTTAGCCCATCACCCATTTACGGGGAGACCTGATTGACAGAAGCTTACAGTAAAATCCCTGGCGAGTTTCACTTAATGTGATGGGATAAGAGGAAAATTTACTGGCAATAGCGAAGGTGGGTAGAATTAGGCGCATGGGTGGCCTCCCCAATCACATATGTTTGTTTGGCATCTAGAAGGCGTTAACTTAAGAGCATCGACTTGGAAACAAGAAGGCCTGAGTTCAGACCCTTTGATGATTACTCTTTCTTTTTGCATAAGTCGCCAACCTCCCTGGGTCTCATTTTTCTTATCTGTAAAGTGAGGGGATGAATTTATAATGCCCAAAGTCCTCTTCTAGCTTTGGGATTCTGTGCATTACCAGTTTTGTATTCACCTATATTATTCCCTGCTAGCAAATACTTCTGGAGGAGGTGTT
>NW_007811697.1:0-966 GCF_000696425.1 Galeopterus variegatus | reverse complement strand
CCAGCAGGTGGATGGCCAACTGAGTCTATGAGGTGGCCTGTCAAGAAAGATCTTATCAAAGAGGAACAATGATAATTAACTGAAATGATCAGGTTCTCTCGGAAATTCTAAAGGGATCAATGATGAATGTGTCATCAGTTGGCAGCAGAAAGAATCAGAGCCACACACATGGCCATGTACTGGAGCAAGTGTCCATGACCTGTGTTGCTGAGTGGGCACAGAATAACCCAATCTCTATGCTTCCTTGAACCTCAAGTTCCCTTCCTACCAGTTCTTGGGCACAGAACCTACTACCACACAATGGTCACGAGCACAGACTTGGGAGCCAAACTGCCTGAATTCACATGCTTGCTCTGCTACTTACTATCAGCTGATTTGGGACCTGTTCTCGACCTTCACATGTCTCAGTTCTTTTATGTATAAAGGGGGTGTTAATAATAGTACCTACCTCATAGGGTTATTGAGAGGATTAAGTGAGTTAATATATAAAATAGTTATTATGGTGTCTGACCAAAATAAACTCTATGTATGTTTGTTATTATTATCAGCATTGTTTGAATCTCTAGTTCTTCTTATGGGAACTGGTGTTATCCACCACCACTCTCACCCCAGCCCCCTATAGCTCCCCATAAGGCCTGGCTAATGGTGGAAAATCTCATTTTCCTATTTCCGTGTCTGTTCATAATAAACTTTTCTATTATTTGAACTAACTTGAGGGGGTCTCCCTTTTTTGCAGTAGAAAGAGCTGCTGCAGAGGGAGAGAACATTCCTTGGGCTACAAAGTGGAGTGGGGGGGAATGGGAGAGGGAGAGGAAGGTGGGGGATAATTGGGTGGGGGACATGGGGTACAAATGCAATTTGTGGTAATGGGTATGCTGACAGTATGAATCTGGCCCTCACATCATGAGCACAAGGGGTGATAATCAGCTTTGTATCTCATGAATATTCATAACCAATAAAAAAAAA
>NW_007811696.1:0-966 GCF_000696425.1 Galeopterus variegatus | reverse complement strand
GAAAATACAGTAGTGAATGATACTGACAGAAAACTCCTGCCCTCTTACAGTTGCCATTCTCGTTCAGAAGACTGAAATAAAACAATTAAGTAAAATACATGGTATGTTAAATAATGATACGGACTAAAGATGCAAATAAGAATATAGAATATCATTGGCTAAACATGAATTGTACACTGAACCCTAGATTCAAAGGAGTCTGAAAAATCTAGTTACCAGGCATTTCAGCTCTCATAATACAAGGAAGAGCACAGGAGAATTTGGGAACAAATACTGGGTGCCAAAAGAAACAATGTCCAGAAGAGCATACACCACATTGTCCAATATTTAAGATTTTAACCAGCAACAATGGCAAAAACAACATGATTTTTAGTGATAGAGCAGAACTGTTCTTTATACAAAGATTTTCTCAATCTCTCCCCTAAAATCAGGGATCAGAAGTTCTATTGCTTCATCAGTCACCAAATCCATGCCTGAGTGATATTTATCCTTCCCTACGTTAGGTTGCAAACCTTCTTTGGCATACTTAGTCTCTAAAAACTAATTTGCATGAACCACGAACACCTTATGTAAGTTAGTGTAAGAGAAGAATGAAGGTAAGATAAGAAGCTGGTGGTTAATATATACAAACAAGCACATAATAATGCAAGGAAGAAAATATAAGTATGCACAGTTATCTTTTCTTCAATGGGTCACAAAATTATAGTTTGCATTTTTCGCTTTTTCCTTCCACTAACCATTCACTGTTTTCTTGCCTTCAGCCAACATTAAGCTGGTGTGGTTTACATCTTCATTCATAAAGGAGTAAAAGATTTTGTTGGTCTTGTCTTTAGTTAGTCACTTTAGTTTTCCAGGGAGTGTTAAAAAGCATCCCCCCAAAAGGTAATCTCCTGACATTCAGACCAGTGCCTCTTTTTCACCATTGTTAAGCATTATTATGTTGGATATTTTACCAGACACTAGATG
>NW_007811695.1:0-966 GCF_000696425.1 Galeopterus variegatus | reverse complement strand
CTTTTCCTTATAAATTACCCAGTCTCAGGTAGTTCTGTTATAGCAACACAAAACAGACTAATACCTTCCCTCTGCCTCGAACGTCCTCTTCAGCATCCTCCACTGACTTGCCGACAGCCCTTCTTCACATTCAGTTCTGACGTTTCCTCTGGCAACTCTCTCACCCACACAGGGATAAGAGGACTTCCATGGTTTCCAAGGCTTCCTCTTGGGAGCACACTGGGGACAGGACAGGATCATTCTGAGGCTCTGGTGCCTAGCACAGAGCCTGGTGTGTTGTAGTTATGACGAGCTGTCCTTTTACACAGCTTTCTGGTTCCTCGCCACTGCATCTGATCTACAGGAGCAAACAGAACACTTTTTCCCACAAAACCATTTTTATATCTCAATTTCCAGTGGTGCATGACTGGCTACCATGCCATTCCAAATTCCATTTTTAGCCAGGCTTTGAGGGACTTCCAACTCCTGCTACTTCTGCTTGCCTTCCCATTCTTACCAATAAGGCAGTTTTCTTCCTGTTTTTGCACTTTATATAACACAACCAGCTTCTTGGTGAGCTCATGCCATTCAAAACACGTAAAATGCTCTCTCCTTTTAGATGTCATATCATCAGAGAAGCTTAGCAAATCCTCGCACCATCCTAGAAGCCTTCTTCAAGTAACCTCAGCCCCAAACTAATCAGTTCTTCACTCTAGCCTGTAGCTATTTTTATAATACATTCTTTTGTCTATGTTGATATTTTGCTTTGTCATATACATTCTTTAGGGCAAAAACAATATGTTCTATTCCTTTTTTTTAAAAATCAATATTTGCTTCCTCCAGTGATCTTGGTGTTTAGATGTATTTAGATGTACCTAGTATAAATTGTTAACAGAATGTCATGGCTCCTTAAATCTTAAAAGTCCTAATCAAATGATCTTTTTCAAGGCTTCTTGTATTTTTCTTTTTGGTAAGAGAGAGAAACAA
>NW_007811694.1:0-966 GCF_000696425.1 Galeopterus variegatus | reverse complement strand
TCTTCACAGAAATAGAGAAAACAATCCTAACATTCATATGGAACAACAAAACCCCAAATAGCGAAAGCAATCCTAAGCCCCCCCCCAAAAAAAAAGAAAGAAAAAAGAAAAAAAGCCAGAGGCATAACACTCCCTGACTTCAAATTATACTACAAAGCTATAGTAACCAAAACATCATGCTACTGGCATAAAAACAGACACTCAGACCAATGGAACAGAGTGGAGAACCCAGAAATCATCCCACAAGCCTACAGCCAACTGATCTTTGATAAAGGCAACAAGAAGAATATACATTGGGGAAAAGATTTCCTCTTCAAGAAATGGTGCCAGGAAAACTATGAAGAAGAATGAAACTGAATGTGTACATCTCACCATATACAAATTCAACTCAAAATGGATTAAACACTAAAATATAAGACCTGCAACTATAAAAACCCTCAAAGAAAACATAGGAGAAACACTTTAAGGTATAGGACTGGCCAAAGACTGTTGATGTGTTGTCTATATGTTTCTTGTGATTTTTTTTAATTTGTTGCTTTATAGTTTTCACTAAGTTTAAAAATTTTGGAGCCATTATGTCATCAATTGAAATTGTGACAACTGTTTGATTACCTTCTTCCTTCTTTGGGATCTTCAAAGGTAAGTACATTAGCATTCTTGCCACAGGTCACTGATGTTCTTTTGATTTAAAAGACTTTTTCTCTGCCTGTGTTTTATTTTGATTGCTTCTATTATGTCTTAAATTTCACTCACCATTTTTTCTGCAGTGTGAGCTATGGCTCTTAGTTGCATTCTGTGTATTTTTCATTTGAGACATCGTATTTTTCATACCTAGAATTAAATACCAATTAGGGTTCTTTCTGTATTTGCCACGACTCTCCTGACCTTTTTGAGCAAATGGAACGCAAGTCTAAGAACTGTTTTAATATCCTTGCCTGCTATTCCAACAAGTGTCACTTCTGGTTT
>NW_007811693.1:0-966 GCF_000696425.1 Galeopterus variegatus | reverse complement strand
TAAAGCATTTGACAAAATCCAACAGCAATGCATAAAATAAGCAGGTCATTTATCCTGCTTATTTTTCCCTGAGCTTCCTGAATCAATGGTTTGGTGCTGACCTTAATTGGCGGAAATACTCAGCAATTATTGTTTAAAATATTTCTTCTATTCCTTTCTGTCTTCTCTCTCTGGTATTCATATTACACATATGTTATGTCCCACAGTCCTTAGATAGTCTCTTCTTTTATTATTTTTTTTTTCAGTCTTTATTCTCTTTGCTTTTCAGTTTTGGAGGTTTCTACTGACATCTCCTAAAGCTCAAAGATTCTTTCTTCAGCTCTGTCCAGTCTACTAATACGCCCACCTAAGGCATTCTTTATTTCTGTTACAGTTTTTTGGATCTCTAGCATTTCTTTTTGGTTCTTTCATAGGATTTCCATCTCTCTGCTTCAATTGTCCATCTAGATGCTGTCTACTTTATGCATTAGAACCCTTACCATATTAATCATTGTTGTCTTAGGTTCTGGCCTGATAACTATAACATTCCTGTTATGTCTGGTTCTGATGCTTTCTCTGTCTCTTCAGATTGTTTTCTGGTTAGCTGTGATTTCCTGTATTCATCTGTCTGTCCCTCCAATCTTGGGAGTAGCAGTTTTCCCTGTGTCCTAACTTCTCTATAGATGCAAGAAGAGTTGATTTTTTTTTGTCTTCAGCTTTTTATTTGTTGTTAGGATAGAGTAGCAACTTCCAAGCTCCTAACATGCGCAACTGGAAACTGGAAATTGATGCCACAATTTTTATATTCCAGTGGAATATTTTGTGGTGAGGTACTTGTGGACTATGTAAACATTCTGTTTCTCATCAAACTTTTGTCAACTAGTTTTAAGATCCTTTGATGATTCGCATCAATTATTACTATAAGAAATGCTAAATTCTATCTTTATCATTGTTTTTACATTTATTAGTTGGTATCTTATTGTAAGG
>NW_007811692.1:0-966 GCF_000696425.1 Galeopterus variegatus | reverse complement strand
TTAAGAAACTTGACCCTTAGTTTTCCACATGCCTGTTTGTTGAATATAAGAGAGAACCAGACTCTGTCTTTTACCTGCTGTTGTTTTGGAGAGAATGCCAGGGCAAGAGGGGCAATTCACAACCAAAGTGCACACCAGTTCTATGTAAACTTACTTCCCAAAGAGATTTTAGTGTCTAAAAGTCTAGGTTATAGAGTCAGACAGTCCTAGGTTCAAATCCTGACTTTATCACTTATTAACTGTGTGACCACCAGCAAGTTGCTTACCCTTCCTGAGCTTTAATTTCCTCACCTAAAAAATGGAAACATTAATAATGACTGGGGGTACAAGTGAGTTAATGCACATAAAGTACATATCATAGCTCCTACACATCCATAGTAAACATTTACTAAATAGAAGTTGTTATTAATAAATTCTATATTTAAAAAGTAGAGACTGTGCAGTGGGGTAGCAAACTTTTTGGAGATATAATGTGGATACCAAAATTGCAGATGCTCAAGTCGCTGATATAAAATGGTGTGGTATTTGCATATGACCTGCACACATCCTCCCACATACTTTAAATTATCTTTAGATTACTTATAATACCTAATACAATGTAGATGCTATGTAAGTAGTTGTTATACTGTGCTGTTTAGGGAATAATGACAAGAAAAAAGAGTCTGCCCATGTTCAGCACAGATGCAATTTTCCTCCAAATACTTTTGATCTGGGTTGGTTGAATTCACAGATCAGAACTCACAGATATGGAGGGCCAAGTGTACTAAGCCATTTTGTATCAGGAACTTCAGCATCCTCGGATTTTGGTATCTGCAGGAGGTCCTGGAACCAATCCCCCATGGTACCAAGGGATGACTGCAATTACTTTGTAAAGTATAAATCACCATGCAAACTGCAACAGGGTTATTATTATGATTATTTTCATTATTTACCCCATGTGTGCATATATCTACAAGGGTGTCATTT
>NW_007811691.1:0-966 GCF_000696425.1 Galeopterus variegatus | reverse complement strand
TAATCACTTCTTCAAGGCCCCACCTTTCAATTGCCATAATAGAATTTCTCACCCTCAACAGTTACAGTGGGATTAAGTTTTGGGGGGCATTCAACCCAAGGTAGGTACACTCCCAGGTCTTACTGATAAAGCATGATGTTATTTTAGGATGAATCCTTATGTTGTAGCCCTTGCTCAGGCAAAATTGCCAATGAAATGGAGCCCCAGCTTATGGAGCCAGACAATAACATTAATGTTCACTCCATTTCTTCTGAGAAGCTTCAAAATTCACATCTCTGATTAAGTATGCAATAAAAGTGAAAATGAGATCATAACAATAATGATAATAATAATTGTACATTAACTTGTCATTTGTTTGAGGATCATGCACAAATGACCAGTGGTGTTTGTGTGACCCCAGTATGACTCATTTGCTTGTTCATTCATTCATTTATTTACAGTACATGTGTTAGAAGTCTAGCACCAGGCTAAGATCTGAGTGTTGCTCGGTAATACTGTTGGAATGAAGGAATAACAGAAGCTAAAGAATTATTAAGTGGCATAAATATTCTTTCTCAAATCAATGCCATGTTACTCTTGCTATGCAAAGATGGAAAGGAATGTTGAGTGTATTGATGCTTTTCCTATTACCAGGTGAGAACGCTGAACTCTCTGGCTTAGAAAGGATCTTAGCAAGACATCAGTTGCCAAAAGAGATTCATTTGACCCCAAAGCCAAGTACAATGCCAATATGGAAAAGAAAACGTATCAACAATGTAACTGATGAGTGGAAGAAGTGCCACTTGTGGAAGAAAAATGCAAAGGAGCCTCCAATGTCCACCGTAGTTGTCAGGTAGGCTTTGTCTCATTTTTGTCCTTTGTGGACATATTTAGAGATACACAGAGTGATCATAAGCTTACTTTATGCCTTAGCTAAAAAATGATTTAAGGTGGCCTTTGAGATATATGGTGAGCATGTAAACAAGC
>NW_007811690.1:0-966 GCF_000696425.1 Galeopterus variegatus | reverse complement strand
AGTACATATACCAATATTGGATAAAATGGACTTTAAACCAAAAACTATAAAAAGAGAAAAATAAGGTCATTATATAATGATAAAGGGATCAATTCAGCAAGAGGATATAACAATCATAAATATATATGCACCTAACATTGGAGCACCCAGATATATAAATATTATTAGATCTAAAGGGAGGACTAGACCCCAATACAAGAATAGTTGGGGATTTTAACACACCTCTCTCTCTGTTGGACAAACTATCTAGACAAAAGTTCAACAAAGAAGCATTGTATTTAAACTGCACTATAGACCACATGATTTGACAGACATTTATGGAGCATTTCATCCAACAACTGAAGAATCCACATACTTCTCATCAGCACACGGATCATTCCCCAAGATAGACCATGTGTCAGGCCACAAATCAAGACTTGACAAATTTTTAAAAATCAAAATCATATCAAGTCTCTTTTCAGACTACCATGGAATAAAACTAGAAATTGATAACAAGCAAACTTTGAAAACTACACAAATACCTAATAATTAAACATGCTTCTGAATTACCAATGGGTCAAAGAAGAAACTAAGCAGGAAATCAAGAAATTCCTTGAAACAAATGAAAATAGAAGCACAACATACCACACTGTAGGATACTACCAAAGCAGTACTAAGAGAGAAGTTTATTGCAGTAAGTTCTTACATCAAAAAAGTAGAAAGATTACAAATAAACAATCTAATGTTGTGCCCAAAGAAACTAGAAAGCAAGAACAAAAACAGTCCCAAAATTAGTACGTGGAAAGAAATACTATAGATAAGAGTAAAACTAAACAAAATAGAGACCAAAGGGGAAAAAAAAAACCACAGAAGATCAATGAAACAAAAAGTTGATCTTTTGAAAAGAAATAAAAAATTGACAAATCATTAACTAGACTAAGAAAAAAAAAAAAAAAAAAAAAAGAGAAGACCCAAAAAAAAAAAACA
>NW_007811689.1:0-966 GCF_000696425.1 Galeopterus variegatus | reverse complement strand
TTTATTTATTTATTTATTTATTTATTTATTTATTTATTTAGGTGGTAAGGTATATATAACACAAAATTCACCCTTCAAAGTTCACTGGCATTAAGTATATTACAGTGTTTATGCAACCATCACCATTATGTAGTTCCAGAACTCTTCCATTACTCCAAACAGAAACCACAGTTATTCACTGTTCTCCCCTGCTCTCAGCCTCTAGAACCATAAATCTGCTTTCTGTCTCTGAATGTGTCTATTCTGGATATAAGTGGAATCATACCATATGTGGCCTTTTGTGTCTTGTTTCTGTAGCATAATGTTTCAAGGTTCATCCATGTTTTAGCATATATCAGTACTCCATTCCTTTGATAGCTGAATAATATTCTATTGTATGAACATACCACATTGTGTTTATTTACCCTTTGATAAACATCGAGACTGTTTCCACCATTTGGCTGTAGTGGATAGCTGCTATGAACATTCGTATACAATTTTTCTTTGAATACCTGTTTTTGATTCTTTTGGGTATATACCTGGGAGTGGAATTGCATGGTTACATACTAATTCTGTATTTAACTTTTTGAGTTAACTTTTCCCACAAGTCACATATGAGGTTTGTGGTTTCTCCACATCCTAGTCAACACTTGTTATCTTCCTTGTTTTTTATTGCCATCCCAGTGGATCTGAAGTGATACTTCATAATGGTTTTGATTTGCATTACCCTAATGAAATGACATTGAACATATTTTCATTTGCTTGCTGGCCATTCATATATCTTCTCTAGATAAATGTGTATTCAAATCTTCTTCCGATTTTTTAAATTAAATTATCTTTTTCTGGAGTTGTAAGAGTTCTTTTTTATATTCTAGATACTAAATCCTTATAAAATACATAATTTAAAAATATTTTCTCATTCTCTGGGCTTTTCACTTTGCACAAAAAAATTTTAATTTCGATGAAGTCTAATTTATCTATATTTTC
>NW_007811688.1:0-966 GCF_000696425.1 Galeopterus variegatus | reverse complement strand
AATAGATCAAGTTTATTTTTTTATTTCTAATGTGTCAAATACTTTACATATAATTTTCACAGCACAACTCTTTGAGGTAGCTCTATTATTTTTCCTACTAAATAAAGAAATGGGAACTAACAAAAGTTAAATAATTTGCCCAAGATTACACAAAAGAATAGAGAATAAAATATAATTTCATTTTATAGAATGAATTTTTTTTTTTACCAACAATTCAATACTACCAGAATTGGTTCTCTGCATAGGTGGATGATAAAATCCAAGGGATATTAAAATACTGTCCTGACCCTCAAACTTTACCTATTGCTTTATACTGCCATGAGGCCTGGAGATGCCATGAAAATTTTACTTTTTGAGTTATGGCTTTGTGTGCAGAACAGTCCTTATGAAAGAGAAACAGGACTGCCCTCATAGGGACAGTTTATTAAGACACTTGCACCTATTGACATGTCAACCTTAATTAGGTTGTCTGATTAGTTAACCCCTTGGTTTTCAACTCTACCTGAACGTTATAATTATTTTTCCTGAACAGGCTTTTAAAATATTGCTGCCCAGACCTCACCTGCCCTCTTGAGATTCTGATTCAACTGAGCTGAGCGGAGTGCTCAGGCAGGCTTTAGAATCCCTGAACTAACTGATTGCTTTCTAAATCCTGAAAGAAATGAAATGCAAAATAAATAAGCTTTGATGAGAATGTCTATTATGATCCTGAGTAAAAACACAACTCCCAAGCTCAATATGTAAATAGAAAACATCCAACAACAACAAAATGGGGGTGGGAAGAAGTTGAAGATAAATTTTCTTTATGTGTTTGCCTTAGACTAACCTGTTTTGTTAAAGCGTTATCTTGGAGTTTTCAGTACTTTTTTCTATCTTCTACCTAGTTATTTATAGTTTCTTTGCTGAATTCCTCTCTCAAGAATCTTAGGCTCCATTCCTAGTATAGGGTTCCAAGACCTGGACTGG
>NW_007811687.1:0-966 GCF_000696425.1 Galeopterus variegatus | reverse complement strand
AAGGGCTGCACATTTTCTGTGACATTCAAAACAGTTTTGTGTTTTCCTTTCATAGTATAAAGTAAATAAATCTAAAGCCTATCTGAGATCCTCTGGATAACCACTTTATAACTGAGCACTGCTGCATGATTTCCTGGAAGGCCTGCATTTGCGCTTGTGTTTACAGTTTCGTTGGAGACAAGTGGTACTCTTTAAATGTCACAGGCTATTGTAAAAAAGAACAGAGGTGGACTTAACCTATAATCACTACTTTACACCAAGCTAAGGTCAACTGACATCAAGGCATGGTTAACGCAATCACGGTCAGTATCCTTTATATTGGAAGTATCAGTATTAGTTTCAGCAAAACATTATTGTTCATAACATGATTAATGTTAATTTGAAGTTTATTGATTTTTGTAGTTTTGATTTATTCAATTTATAAATTTGTTTCTGTGGGGAAAATAGGATAATTTAGTCAGGATCCCTCAGCTCAGGTCTGGTTGGGGGTTGACCAGCACATTTCTTATAAACAAGTTGTGTGTGGGTGGAGTTGGTGCACATGTGCACCCGTGTATCTTTTTAGTTTGTTGCTTGTGTGTGTTCTTGAGTTTGTGAAGCAGGCTGGCTGGCAGAGCTTGCATCTAAAAATAGAGCATGTTTACTCTGTGGGCAACTGCTCAGTTTTTCTTTGGAGTATGCCAGTAGCAGTTGAGTTTCTGAGTTTCTCCTTTGGACTGTTTAACTCCTAGACATGTGTGTGCTGAATAAAGACTATTCCTTCTTTAACCAAGGCTCCAAGGACTTTTTTTGCCAGTTACCTAGCTCCTAGACCTGTGTGTGAAGGGTTTGTGAACTGGCTCAAGGGGTCTGTGAGCGCCAGACCCAGCCCTTGCTCTACATTTTCAGTTTTAGTTTTATAGGCGCTAGAAGAATAATTAGTTTATACCTAATTTTATGTTTGTACATTCCTAAATGATGCTGTAA
>NW_007811686.1:0-966 GCF_000696425.1 Galeopterus variegatus | reverse complement strand
CCCCCAACTCAGTATTGAAAAACTAGCTTTCTCATTATCTCTCTATAATCCAATTACACTGGTTCTTACCCAGTAGGCAGAAACTATCTACCACCGAGGGGGACTATAGAAGACATTAAGGAGGAGAAGAAATGTTTCCTACTCGGGAAGTGTGGACCATTTAGATGCATACATGAGCAGATGCCCTATCAAGGCATGGGTCATGCCAGGTTCCCTCTCACCTATTGTTTTTATGTTTTAACCATAAACTTTATAAAATGATTATTGCTTGGTCTGCACAGTGGGAATGAGGATATAAAAGAAGAGTGAGGCTTATCTCTGTTGATTTTAGAACATAAAATATTCAACATTGGTTTTTTTTCAATTAGCCATATCATCCATAGGAAGAAAGTAACGGAACGTTACTCATAAACTGACTATTTATGATTCTGTGAATTGATCAGAGATACATACTTGAGCATAACTACTCCCTACAACACTCCAAACTGAAATTTTGTTCCTCTGTATCTAAAATACTCCTGATATCCTAGTGTCTGAGTATCACTCAATGGCTCAAGTTACCCAGGTCCTTAACTCCTTTTTTTTTTCTTCATCCTGTGCAGTTAGCTGTCAAATTTTATCAGCTATACTTTTTAAATACTGCTCGAATATATCAATCCCTCCCCCTTTTCAACTGTTACCTCTCACCTGGACTACTTCCTCTTCACAGGGAACAATGTGGTGTAATTATTTTAATATACAGAAATATATACACACTTAGGGATATATACTAATATACCTTAAAGGTAGGAATAATAATAAAATATTCATTTTGATCCAGTATATAAACACAGTTTAAAATAATACATGTAACTTTTTAATCTATTCACTACCACATTTTTCACTGAAATGACTACCACACTTTTAAATCACCAGTTCTCCTACATTCAGAAACATTCCACTGTTAAGATGCTGATAGGGATCATG
>NW_007811685.1:0-966 GCF_000696425.1 Galeopterus variegatus | reverse complement strand
TCTCATGTTTTCTTTGGTTTTTCTTTAAGCCATCTTTAAGTAACACCTTGATGGTTTCGCTCCTCCCTTGGAGAGTTAAGCCTATTTGGAATTTGATTCAGATCAAATTAGACGGTTTAGCCACACTGCAAGTCTAGTTCCCAGAAAAGCTTCCTGCATCATTTACCTCTCCACATCTTAAATGTAATTGGGCAGGTAACTACTGTGAGATCCTGGCTTAGACTTTTATATGACATGATAGTTTACTGCATGGCTATGAACTAACTGGACTTTCCGATAGAACTAATTGGTTCCTTAAATGTGAGGTAGTTGCTTTTTATACAAAGAATTCCACTGTGCTATGTCCTATCACTTCATGGCACTGGAGACCAGCGGTTAATCTTTAGTACTTACGTGTCTGAAAGACAGCAAAGCTCTCCAGCCAGGCTGCCTGGCAACCAGCCCCAGCTCCACCACCTGCAAGTGACTCCCAGCTTCCGTTCTCTATGTGAATGAGAATACTCATCATCTCAACCTCAAGGGCCACCAACAGCACAAAAAAAGTGTCCCACAAAAGCAATGACAAAAAAGTAGATAAATTGGACTTCATCAAAATTAAATACTTTTATGTACCAAAAGACACTATCAAGAAAGTGAAAAGACACCCCAGATGGGAGAAACTATTTGCAAAGTTTATATCTGATAAGAATCAAGTATCCATAAGAACTCTTATAACTCAATAATAAAAAGACAAACAACCCAATTAAAAATGAGCAAAAAGACTTATAGATATGTCTCTGAAGATTTTCAAATGGCCAACAAGCACATGAAAAGATGGTTAACACCATTAGTCATAAGGGAAATGCAAATCAAAACCACAAAGAAATGACACTTGACACTCACTCGTATGGCTATAATTTAAGAAAAACAAACAGAAAGTAACAAGTGTTGATGAGGATGTGGAGAAACAAACTCTCTTGTATATTG
>NW_007811684.1:0-966 GCF_000696425.1 Galeopterus variegatus | reverse complement strand
ATCTTGTTTAACTGGGGGGAAACCCACAAACCTTTAGATGTGCTTAAAGAAATGTTTAGAAAAGCCTCACTTTTTCGTGGATGCCCTGCCCTTTCTTATTCACTTTCTCTTTCAAATTCTCCATAATTAAAACTAATTTGTTCTATACCCAGTTAAGCTGAGCCAAGAAATGTGCTTGTACTGTAAATAAGCCTCTTATGCTGTTGGACCTCAGTTCCTTCATTTGTAAGATGGTGTAAAATGACATTTGCCAAAGTCATCATGAAGATTAAGAAAGAACACAAATGGGAAAAGAAGTTGAAAGTTATTACACGTGATACAAATATATGAATATATTATTATTCGATTTACACATATAAAATAAGGGTATCTGTGTCCTGACAAACACAGTGTAAATAGTATAATAAGATGAATGAGGATAAAAGGAGATAAGGAAGGTAAAAAAAATTGAGAAGTTATATGAAAAAGAAAAAAAAAGGTGGAACAATCCCAGAGGGATTTGTGCTGAAGGTGAACTTATGAAAGGAAGAATTATGACAAAGTAATGGGCCAAGAACGAAAATGGGCAAGATCCACATGTAGTTAAGGAGTCAGTTCTGGGCTATCCATGAGTATGGAATTTAATTTAGCAGACTTGTCACTGTATGCTTGGCCTGGTGCCAGACCCAATGGGGAGTCCTAGAACATGATCCATGCGGAATACAAAATTTCTCAGATATATCAAGCTTCAACCAAAGATTTTATATTGTTTGCCTTTGTCAATCTCTTTTCTCATTCTATGCCCACAACTACTAAGGAAAATCATATTGGCCAGCACTATTGGTTCTACAATAAAGAATTATCTTGATGGACTAAACTGGTTTAGGGCTTCTGTCATATGAAGCTATAAGACATTCATTTAATCTGTAGGACTTGTAGCCTGGCATCATATTCAAGGCTTTCTACTCCATCCCAATCTCACCCCAA
>NW_007811683.1:0-966 GCF_000696425.1 Galeopterus variegatus | reverse complement strand
TAAGAAGAAGGCAGGAGTAGAAGTAATTTAAAGTTTACTTATATTAAGCCTGGACACATCTTCTCCTATTCCAATAAGCAAACAAACCAGTAACACTAACCCTATTTATTGACCTCTAGGAATGTAGAAGCCTAATGGTTTCCATACCAACTTTGTAAACTTTTGTCCCACTCTCAGTACCGTGCTTCTTCCCAGAGGGTGAGTAGTTGGCTGGGCATAGAGCACACAGGCTTCTCCTTCTACATAATGCTATGGGTAGCTGAGATGCCAGAATGCCCTACCCAGATGGCCCTGGCTAAGATTTTCACTATCATAAATAAAAATAATTTCAACTTTTATTCTAAAGCTTCCTGCTTCTCCCACTCTTCTCCCTCCCCTTGTCCCCCTCTCCTCATCCTCCTCCTTTTTTCTCTTCTATTTATACTGAGCTTTGCACATTGAGGTAGCTCAAGTGTTGAAGTCAAGGGTCAGGACTGGGGAATCCAGCCACCTGGGCTCATTGCTCTGCTCTTACACACTCAAGCAGCATGGACATAGATACGATTACCTCTCTATTCTTTGGATTTCTCATCTGCAAAATGGGAATAACATTACGACTTCCTCATGGAATTGTTTCAATGGTTAAGTAAGTCAGTACACACACAGCAGTTAGAACAGTGTTGGTGTGAGTGCTCGATAACTATGAGCCACTATGACCAAATCCTTTGACATTATTTCCTTAGAGGAAATTCCCAGAAGTAGAATTACTGAGACACAGGATAACAGCACCTCTCACACCCTCTTTGTGAATAACTTCCCCAAACTCGCTGCACTGATTTCCACTTGGATGGTGGTGATATTTTCAGGGACTCTGCCTCACTTATGGCTGGAGAGGAAGGTGTGGAGGATAAATGATTCGTGGTGGCTGCGGCGTGGCCTCAGCGCTGGGCAGCCAGGCTGGCCTCTGAGGGACAGGCAGCCAGACTC
>NW_007811682.1:0-966 GCF_000696425.1 Galeopterus variegatus | reverse complement strand
GGGGATCCCTTACCAGTGGGGACCTTTACAATCTCTGTGCTGGGGCTGGTCCCCGGCACTTGTTTTGTAACCTAACATGGTTTATTTTGGAGAATGTTTCATGTATACTAAGATGAATGCATATTCTGTTGCTGTTGGATGGCAAGTTCTGTTAGGTCCTGTCCGTTAGGTTCATTTGCACAAAACTACAACTCAAGTCCAGTATTTCCTTATTTGTTTTCTGTCTGTTTGATCTATCTAGTGTTAAAGGTGGGGTATTACAGTTCCCTAATATTATTATATTTCTATCTACTTCTTTCATGTCCATTAATATTTGCTTCATTTATTTAGGTGCATCACGTTGGGGGCATATATATTTAAACTATTATGTCTTCTTGATACATTTGACTTTGGAGGTAGGGCCCAGGGTCCCCGATAGTTGGCCTTGACCCACCCAGTCCTCTTACCAGGTTCTTGACTCCACCACAGGAAAGAATTCAAGGGCAGAGTCACAGTAGAAAGTGAGAACAAATTTAATATAACAGATAAGACATACAGGTTCCACAGAGAGAGCGCAGCATAGCTCTAGAGACTGAGCAGGGCCCACACCAAGTTTAATGAAAAAGTAATTTCAGTACAGACATCAAGTCTAAAACAAAAGCAAGAGAAACATACTTAAAGTTCAGTAAAAAGTGCAGACTGGCTCAGGAGGATGAGTAGCTGCTTCCTGAAATAAGTTAGATATAAAGTAAAATATATACACCTCAGCCAGCACAGTTCTGGTTGCCTCCAGGAAAGTGAGCAACAATGCTGCCTTCGGCTGGGATTTGACTTTCATAGTTTCTCTATCTAATGAATATTCAATTGAGTGGCTGGTTCCCAGAGTTATATGCACCAGAATGTTCTGTGCACTCTAATGAGCATGTCCAGCCACTGGATTGCATAAACCAGTCTCCTGTGGTCTCCTTTTCCCAGTGTTGGTGCTAA
>NW_007811681.1:0-966 GCF_000696425.1 Galeopterus variegatus | reverse complement strand
GCTCAGGCTGGCAGGCAACACTGGTTACCAGAGAAAGGAAGTAATAGCAAATGTTTCTTAATCATTATTTCTTTAATTAGAATCTTCATACATGGACAGATTGAGTCATTTGTTCATAAGATATTGTGATATTGCACTCTTCTAATCCACAGTAAATACTGAAACATGTTAGTCTCTGCACATTAATCACGGTCCTTTATTTTCAACTTCTCAAACTTTTTAACATTTTTTTCATCACCTCTTTCTGCACAAATATGAAAACATTTACTGAATTACACATATTAAAAGATAAACTAATACATATTTACTATTACTAAAGATTAAAAATATTAAGCCTTAGATTGTATCGAAGAATTTAGGTTTATGGTCTATGATTGCCCAGGTAGTCAATACCACTTAGTTTTATAAAGACCACAGCGACCTTTCAAGCATCACATTGATGTAAGAAGAAAAATACACTCTTTAGCTACAGTATTCTCTATAAGCTTTTGTTTCTTCCTATGGACAACTCTCAGTGGTATCTGCTCAGCACTGACCTCAGAACAAGTCACGGTGTCACCTGAGTTTGTTTGAAGCGCCCCAGCATCCTCTCTCTTTGCCCCATTCTCATTCTCCCTTTAACCTTAGGTCATCAGTATTTCTCTATCAAAACCTGCACTCAAGAAATGATCAGAAGCACATTCACACTAAAGAATACTTGACCAATAGCCATTTTGAATATGAGATATTTCACATAACTCTGAATTTAAATGTGCCAGAATCAAAAACACCAAGTTTATACTGATGTCCCTATAGCAGAACTTCAGTTCTCAGCAAATTGCACCCTTATCCTTTCAGGTTCACTATCCCTTGTCCCTTCGTCTGCTCCTTCCCTCACTGGTAGGAGAGTCAAGTGTTTGTGTTGGGAGAGTGTCAGGGTGTGATTTGTCTGTGTAAGCATGTGTATGTGCATGTGTGTGTTTGGAG
>NW_007811680.1:0-966 GCF_000696425.1 Galeopterus variegatus | reverse complement strand
TCCTACCAGGCCTGCTGAAGGGGAAGACCTCAGAGACCATGTTTGTCCTACATGACCCACCCCTCACCACAGCTGATTGGTCCAGTATTTAACACCTATCCCTGCAACCAATCAGCTTCTCTCTTCCTCCAAAAAATCTGAACTCAGCCACAGGTGGTGCTGAGCTCTTCAAAGTCATGTAGTGTTGGGAGCTGGGGCAGTCATTTTGAGCCATGTACATACATGCTGAGGAGGAAAAAAAAAAAGCTGATGTTCAACGAAAAGCAGGGGAATGAGGAGGCGGGCGAAAAGAAGCAGATGGAAGATACCAGGTAGACCCAAGAAAAGACAGCATAGCTTCAGTTCCTGACTGCCAAGTTTCTGTCCCCTGAGGCCTGGTTGTGCTGGGTGTTGCCCATAGATGCCTGTGAGATAACTGGCCACTGGAAAAGACATATGAGCCAGGCCTGGCTAATCATTCCATCCCATCCTCCTGTCTAAAATGATTGGCCCAGGCCCAGGCATAGGCATGTGATCCATGTCAGGCCAATAAGAGTCCTACCCTGGAATTTTATGCAATCGTTCTGAAAGAGATGCGCTCTTCATTCCTTTTGGATTGAGTGTTGTAAGGTAATAATCCCCACATCCCTGCAGATATTCAAGCAGAGGCTGGATAATTAGCTCCCAGGGATGCTGAAGAAAGAATCCCTAAATTGTGCGGATGTTGGGCTTTTAGGGTCCTTTTCCAGTTCAGTGGCTTTTGCAGCCTCAGTTGCTCCCTCAGTAAAGTGGGTGTGAGGCAACCCCTCTCATCTTCCTAAACTTATGGGTGTAGTAGGTGGGTTTTCTTTTCTTTTTTTTTTTTTTTTAAAGATGACCGGTAAGGGGATCTTAACCCTTGACTTGATGTTGTCAGCACGACGCTTAGGCAGTGAGCCAACCGGCCATCCCTATATGGGATCCGAACCTGGGGCCTTGGTGTTATCA
>NW_007811679.1:0-966 GCF_000696425.1 Galeopterus variegatus | reverse complement strand
AGAGATCTTGTGCTTGGCCTCAATAATAGTTTATAAAGTGAACCTCCTATCTTGTGCTTGTTCTTTATTCTCCTCCAATTTGACGCTAATACCAGTGATGATAATTTTTGTACACCTGAAATTGTATAGTTGCTAACCTCTTCATCCTGTCCTTCTACCCATTTTCTCAGTTTCTCACAGATTAATAGACTACTCCTATCACTGCCTTTTGAGATTGTTCTGTAGAGAGAGTAAAGCAGAGAATAATGCAAAGCTTATATGGACCACGTGCATATCCAACTTTTGTTTTTGGAGTTTGAATTTCTTGCTTTCCCTACTTTTTTCAATTTTGTCATTTGTAATATATTTTTAATTATTCCTACTGTATATTTTTTGGTAAGTAAGTTTCCCAATTATTAGCATTGGTTAAATTAATCTTAAATTTCCCCTGTCATTTTTCCATAACTTTCTCAGTACTGCTAGTTTATCTTAGGCAAATTAATCTAATCTGCAAATTCTCTGTCATGCTGTTCTGATCATATTATTCTCTTGCTCATAAACTTTCATTGGTTCTTTACTGCTTAGTGAATTAAGTCTAACTACTTAGCTTGTTAAGAATGTTGTATAAATTAAGTATAATACGAGATGTGATCTATTTTGTGGTTCACTAGGGACTGTCAGGTCTGGCAGCAGTTAGTCTTTTATTGAAGCTTGAATGTAAAATTCCTTTTTACAAGACAGAATGCCAAGATTTATTATTGGGAGAAACAGTCAATGTAGACAACAAATACCTTTTTGGTGTTTAGCTAAAAAGCAATTTTGTACAACTTTGAAAAACTTAGTAAATTTGCCATCAGTTAAAACACCTATTTTTCCAATCTATTTTCCACTATTCTCCATTTACTGTTGGTTTCAGACTTCTCCTCCTAAATGTACCTTTTATGAAGAGTTACTATTTTACAGTGTTCACCGTGCTTTTCATTGGTT
>NW_007811678.1:0-966 GCF_000696425.1 Galeopterus variegatus | reverse complement strand
GAATTAAAAGATAATACGAATCTTTTCCTGAACTTTTCGAAGTACGCTTGCACATGTGCACTCTACTTCCGGCTTTGTGTTTCCAGGTGAAAGGGCTTCTGCTCAAGGAACATTCTTAGAAGTGCCTCTCAGAAGGCACTGGAGATTCACTCCTTCTTTCCTGCAGTTCTGGCTGAGCACTACCCCGCAGGTGGGCTCTGCAAAGGAAAGTGGGAGCAGGGGTGTGAGCAGGCCCCTTGGACACACGTGTAGAACCACATCCTCAGAATGACTTGTCAGTGATGTAGGAAACGTTATAATCTGCATCTGGTGGATGCTCAGTTGTATTTTTCAATTGGTTATGAAATGTGATGAAAGGCCGGCCTGTGGCTCACTCGGTAGAGTGCGGTGCTGATAACACCAAGGCCACGGGTTCGGATCCTATATAGGGATGGCTGGTTTGCTCACTGGCTGAGCCTGGTGCTGACAACACCGAGCCAAGGGTTGAGATCCCCTTTCCGGTCATCTTTAAAAAAAAAAAAAAAAGAAATGTTATGAAGAAGAAGAAAATGCTATTTATTGGTCCCCTGCACTCCAGCATCACCCTACACATGTCTCCATGCATGTGGCAGGATGCAGAGTGGCCTATATGGGGTTCAGAGGCCTGAGTCTCAGTCTTTATCATCATTTCACAAATACGTGATCTTAGCCTTCACTGGACTGCTGGCTCTCAGTTTCCTCATTGTTGAGTGGATGACTTTGTCCAAAATGATCTGTGATAATGTGTGATTTCTCCCTGTGCTTCCTACCCAGGGTCCTCCTTGTGTGTCTACTTTGACTCCTGTGTGGTCTTTGGGAACTTCCTGAGCAGGGTTGTTTTATACATGGAGGCCAAGGGTTTGGGTTTGCATTCCATCCAACAAAACTGGAGCCTGGCAGTGATTCTACCCTCAAGGTCCAGGAATGGGTTTCAGGAGGTCTGTTAAA
>NW_007811677.1:0-966 GCF_000696425.1 Galeopterus variegatus | reverse complement strand
ATAACATAATACCTGAAACTGGGTAATTTATAAAGAATTAGCCATGAATATGTATAACCAGTTAAAAAAAATTATTTCTTACAGTTTTGAGTCTGGGAAGTCCAAAGTCCAAGGAACACATCTGGTGAGGACCTTGTTCTTGGCAGTGACTTTCTACAGCAGCACAGGGTGTCTCATGAATGGCTGAGCAAGACAGCTAAGCTTTTCACTCACTGTCCTTATAAAGCCATTATAACCACCCCCATGACCACCCATTAAACCATCAGTGGATTAATCCATTTATGAGGGTACAGTCCTCACAATCTAATCACCTCCTAAATGCCCCAACATTAATTACCCTAATAGAATTTCCTACCCTCTTAACACTGTTACAGTGGAGATCATGCCTCCAACACATGAACTTTTGGGGGGCACATTCAACCCACAGCAGTGTGTAACTAGGCAGTAAGGTTTTAAGGGAATATTCTCAAATATTAACTGGTTTTCCTTGGGTAGTGCAATTATTTTTTGGATTTTCTACAATGAACAGATATTGCTTTTTAGTCAGGAAAAAAATTCAAGTTTTTTTTTTCCTTTAAACTATTGACTGTACTTGATAAAAAACTGTGTGTTTAACCCAGGAGTTTTCCTTCAGGTATATACCCAAAGGAACAGAAAACAGGGACTTGAACAGATTCTTATATGCCAGTGTTCAATGTGATATTATTCCTAAGAGCCAAAAAGTGGAAACAACCCAAGTGTTCATCAACAGAGTGTGGTATATAAATGCAATGGAATATTATTCAGCCTTTAAAAGAAGTGGAGTACCCACACATGCTGCAACATGGATGAACCTTGAAAATGTTATGCTAATAAGTCAAGCCAGTCACAAAAGGACAAATATGAGACTACTTATATGAGATATTTAGAATAGGCAAATTCATAGAGACAAAAAATAGATAAGAGGATACCAAAGCGTGGGGGGAG
>NW_007811676.1:0-966 GCF_000696425.1 Galeopterus variegatus | reverse complement strand
AACATTTACTTCTCTTCATAAAATTCTTTGTGCCCCATTGCAGTCAGCATTATGCACACTTTCTTGCTTTTTATTAGTTTTACCTGTTCTAGAATTTTATAGCATTAATTTCAACAATATGTAGCCTTTTGTGTATCACATCTCTCCCTCAAAATAATGTTAACAATTCTGCCCAGGTTGTTGGTTTTATTTGTAATTTGTTCCTTTCTCTTAGTGAGTGGTGTATTATTTAATGGATATATCACATAATGTTTATCCACTCACCTTTTGTTGAACATACAGTTTGTTCACACTTTTGCCTATTAAGAATTAACACTGCTATGTACTTTTGAATACAAGTCTTTGTGTGGCATCTTTTTATTTCTCTTGAGTAAACAGCTGAGTGGAATTGCTGAGTCATAGGGCAGGTAAATGTTTAATTTAATAAGAAAGTGCAAAACTGTTTCCCAAAGTGGTTATGTAATTTTACATTTCCAATAGCAGTGTAAATAAGAGTTCAAGTTTTTCTCCTTTATTCTAACACTTGATATTGCCATATTCTTAATTTAAGCCATTTAATTATATCTATAAGTGTAATTTATTGTGGTTAAATTTGCATTTTCTTTAAAACTAAAAACACTGAATATCTTTTTATAGTTAATTGAATGAACATTTGTATATTTCTTTTTGAAAGTGAAGTCAAGATTACTATTTTTTATTGCTTTTACTTTTGTGTCCTAAGCAATCTTTTCTAAGCCAAGTTGCAGGGGTGCGCCTGGGGTCCTCCTGCACACCCAGAAGGAGAAGGAGCCGACAGGATCACCCCTGGTGTTGGGACCGAGGGATCTCGGGGAAAAGTGAGCCTGCTGCCTGCCAACACAGCCCCGTGAAAGAGACACTCAGACGCAGCAGGGGTTCTGTCAGAACAGTTCCACTTTATTGCCATTACACAGCAATTTATATAAGCAAGCAAGTAGGGGCTTTCCA
>NW_007811675.1:0-966 GCF_000696425.1 Galeopterus variegatus | reverse complement strand
CCCGCCACACTCCCAAGCGGCGCACTGTAGCAGTGCGCCACCGGGCCGGCCCAATCAGATAATTTTTAATTAATTAAAGAGTGAGTTTTTATCCAGATGGTCTATGATATTACTGATTAGAAAAACAAATAAGAGGGCCAAGCCCGTGGCGCACTCGGGAGAGTGAGGCGCTGGGAGCGCTGCAGCACTGGGAGCGCAACAGCGCTCCCGCCGCGGGTTCGGATCCTATATAGGAATGGCCGGTGCGCTCACTGGCTGAGCATGGTTCGGCCAGTCTCAAAAAGGACCAAAAAAAAAAAAATAAGAAAAACTTCCTCTTTTTTATGAAATGACAAAGCTACATAAATAAAGGTCAACTTCGTGCTGTCCAATAAGTAGCCACTGTGGCTAGTTTGAAATGTGGTTGGTTTGAATTGAGATGTGTTGTAAGTGTAAAATACAAACCAGATTCTGAAGACTGAGGACACAAAATATGTAAAATATTTCATTACCAACTTTTATATCAGTAACATGTTGAAATGATAATATTTTGGATATATTGAGCTAACTGCAATATAATTATTAAAGTTAATTTCACCTGTTTCTTTTTATCACTTTAATGTGGCTTCTAGAAAGTTTTTAATTACATATGTGGCTTCACATATTTCTAAGTGCTGGGTTAAATGATTATTCAAGGAAAAAAGAAGTACTGCAAGTAGAATCAAGCAGTTGAAAGTCTACATCTTCAGGGCCAGCCTGTGGCTCACTTGGGAGAGTGTGGTACTAACACCAAGGCCACGGGTTCGGATCCCTATATAGGGATGGCCAGTTAGCTCACTTGGGAGAGCGTGGTGCTGACAACATCAAGTCAAGGGTTAAGATCCACTTACCGGTCATCTTTTAAAAAGAAAAGTAAAAAAAGTTTCCATCTTCATCAGAGAAAACATTTTCCCCCAGTGATAGGTTAAATGTCTATGACAACATCTG
>NW_007811674.1:0-966 GCF_000696425.1 Galeopterus variegatus | reverse complement strand
TTTACAAAAGAGACAAAAGATGTCATTATTGACACTAGCTAGGCATTAAAAGGTCAAATCTAAGACCTCAGCCCATTTCCAAGGCACCTGCCCTCCATCCAGCTCCCAGGCCTCCTGTCCCCTCACGAAGTCAGCACCATGCCCCTGCAGCAGCCTCTGTCACCCCAACCAACCAACACACAGACCCAACTCAAAAGATCCAGGCCCCTCCATCAGCCCCCAGCTCCTGCTTTATTTTTCTTTATGCTGTTTACCACCACCTGACTGTCACTTTCACGTTTATTTGTTTTATTTCTGTTTGTTATCTATCTGCCTGTTAGTTCCGTGAATGCAGGGGCTTTGAGGATTTTGCCCACCACTGTATCCTCAGCATCTAAAATAATGTCTAGCACAAATTACACTGGTTGAACAAATACAGAGGCAGCTCCTGATCAGCTCAGAGTGGAAATGCTACAGGCCTCTCCAGAGAAAAGTCGGGGACATGTCTCCTAAAAAATATTCCGTGGCACACAGTCTTGAGAGATGTGCTGTAGGGATCAAGTGTTCCTGGTGAAATATGACTTGGAGAGCCCGAGATAACCAAGTTAATAGGGTTTCTTCCCTGTAGGACTTCTCAGAGTCTTTAATGTGCTAATTCAAATGGTAACTCACTCCGTGGTTGTGGTCTGGAGAGGAATGGACAGCAGGAGAGAGACCGGGGCGCCATCAGCAGGCACTGGGGATGGGTCTGCAGGGAAGGAGATGTCCAGCCTGACTCCACAGCTCTCTGGTTCATACAGTGGGTGGACCTGGGGCCATTGCTGAGGAGGGGAGGGGCCCTGTTTAGAGGGAGGAGTGTGGACGTGGTCAGGCATGTTGAGTAAGGGGAGTCTTTCAGAGATGTAAGAGGAGGTGACAATCAGAGCAGTGGAGACTGAACTCAGCAGTGACCTCGGGGAAGAGTACCGTTCTGCAGAGCGCCTGATA
>NW_007811673.1:0-966 GCF_000696425.1 Galeopterus variegatus | reverse complement strand
AAAAAAAAAAATGTTCAACATCACTAATTATCAGGGAAAAGCAAATTCAAACCACAATGAGATATCATATCACACCTATTAGAATGACTGTTTTCAAAAAGATGAAGGATAAGTGTTGAAGAGAATGTGGAGAAAAGGGAACTCTTGCTCATTGTTTTTGGAAATATATATTAGTACAGCCATTATGGAAAACACTATGGTGGTTCCTCAAAATACTGAAATTATAACTACTGTACGATACAGTAATCCCATTTCTGAGTGTGTATCCAAAGGAATTGAAATCAGTATGTCGAAGAGATATCTGCACTTCCATATTCATTGCAACATTATTCACAATAGCTAAGATATGGAGTCAACATAAGTGCCCACCAATGAGTGACTGAATAAAGAAAGTGTGGTATATAAATACAATACCATTCAGCATTAGAAAGAAAAGAAAATCCTGTTATTTGCAACAACATAGATGAACCTAGGGTGTCTTGTGCTAAGTAAAATAAGCCAGGCACAGAAAGACACATATCACATGATCTCATTTATATGTGGAAGCTAAAAAAGTTGAACTTGTAAAAGTACTTAAGTTAAACTTATAAAATAGTGGTTGCCAGAGAGGCTGGGGGTGGGGGAGTAAGTGATGGGGAGATGTTGGCCAAAGGGTACAAACTTTCAGTTAGACAGGGGGAATACATTTTTAAGATCTATCACACAGCATGGTGACCATAGTTAATAATAATAAAGTGTGTATTTCAAAATCGCTAAAAGGATAGATTTTATATGCACTCATTGCAACAAAACAAGTATCTGAGGTGATGGTAAAATACCTATATCCAAACATCACATTGTACCCCATGAATAACAATATATATCCATGTGCCAATATCCATATTTACCCTTTTAAAAACACCCCCTGCTGTAATTTCATGAAGAGCTTTCGGAAAGCTGCAGATGTTAGACTGACACTGTCCAATC
>NW_007811672.1:0-966 GCF_000696425.1 Galeopterus variegatus | reverse complement strand
GGGCTACTGTCCCAAGAGGGACACCTAAGTGGAAGTGAGGAAACTGAGGCAAAAGCCTATACATTGGCTTATACACTCTGTAGGGCACAGCCAAAGGGGAAACTGTGGGACAGTGGATATGCAGAGGCCTAGGGCACAGGGGATGCCAGGTGACGAACAAGACCCATCCCCTCCCTCAACTTCTGGGGGAAAGGGACTTGGTCCGAAGTGGCTCAGGAACTAGCAGAGCAGGATGGGTGGGGGGAGACATGATCAACACATGCAAGACGGCAAGCTGAAGGTACCCAGAGCCGGCATGTGAAGAGGGCTGCAGGCAGCTCCTGACTTGTTTAAAGCCACATATCAAATTCATGAGCAGACAGGAAAAAATCCAGGTGTCTTTACTCCAGAGCAGCAGAAATTACCCAACAGTCATCCAGAGGCAAAGCCAAGAAGGAGATGTGGGTTTCAGAAATACAAGGGCATGCTGGCCAGAAGTTCCCACGAGGATAACTCAGGGGAGAAGGGCCTGAGGCCAAGCCAGAGAGCCAAAACCTCCAGCCATGACAGCAAGGCATCCTGGCTGGCAGGAGGAGATGGGCCTTCAGCTGGGAAGAGGAGGGGCAAGGAGTGACCACATGAGGGATGGGGCTGCAGCACACGGAGAGGCAGAGAAGTGGAATTACAGGGGGCAGAGAGAGACTGCAACGCATGGATGTGGGACAGGGCTGGCCTGTGGCAAGCCCATCACTGCCTAGACTCCAGCTAGTTCTTTGTTTGGCTATGCATTCAGGACTCTTGTGTAGGTGGAGAACAGAGCAGGATAGTAAAGAGGCAGGCTCTCAGATTAAAAAAGAATGATGGTTGAGGGAGCTTGAGCGCCAGCTCGGGAGTGGCTGGACTTGGGCAAGTCTGGCGGAGGGGGGCAGCGAAGGGAGTGTTGTTGCAGGAGTCAAGACATGCTAAAGAGCTGAGAGGAGGGAGGCT
>NW_007811671.1:0-966 GCF_000696425.1 Galeopterus variegatus | reverse complement strand
CAGGGAAATGCAAATTAAAGCCGCAATGAGATATCCCTTTACTCCAGGTGAAATGGCTATTATCAAAAAGACAGAAAATAAATGCTGGCGAGGATGTGAAGAAAAGGGAGCCCTCCTACACTGTTGGTGGGAGTGTAAATTGGCACAGCTACTGTGGAAAACAGTATAGAGTTTTCTCAGAGAACTAAAAAATGAACTACCTTATGACCCTGCAATCCCACTCCTGGGTATATACCCAAAGGAAATGAAATCAATATAGCAACGAAACACCTGCACTCCCATGTTCATTGCAACACTATTCACAATAGCCAAGAGATGGAATCAACCTAAATGTCTATCAACAAATGAATGGATAAAAACCTGTGGTAGATATATACAACAGAATACTATTCAGCTATTTAAAACAATGAAATAGTGTCATGTGCAGCAACACAGATGGAACTGGAGACCATGTTAAGTGAAGTAAGTCAGGCACAGAGAGACAAACACAGCACGATCTCATTCATACATGGAATCTAAGAAAAAACACAAAAAGTGGTTCTCATAGAAGTAGAGAGTAGAGTAGTGGTTACCTGAGGCAGGGAGAAGGATGGAGTGTTGGGGAAGTGGTGGTTTAACCAGTACAAACCTGTGTTATCTACCCTAAGTGAATCTTTGTGCAGTATATGCATGTATTGGAACAACACACTGTACCCCACAAATATGTACAAATAAATGTTAAAAAAAAAAAGTTCCTAGAAAAACAGAATTAAGAGATAATACAAATCTTTCCATGAACTTTTTGAAGACCCCTTGTAAGTAATAAAGCATATAAGTAAATCAAAAAAGAAAGAAAGAAAGAAAGCAAAAACAACTGGCCTTGACTTCTCAGCTTGCAGGATCCTGGCTCAAGGGCACATGTGTGCGGGCTTCAGGCAGCGCTGACTATCTGGGGAATCAGAAGGGCTGACTCCCCCCACCAACCTT
>NW_007811670.1:0-966 GCF_000696425.1 Galeopterus variegatus | reverse complement strand
TTATGAGACCTGCCCAGAACACTTTTCAAACATTGCAATCCCTCCCTTTATGCAAGCCCCATCCCTCTTACCCTGCATGATCTCTCCCACAGACTTAGACTTCTTATAAACTACATAATTATCTTTTTATTAAATGCATTGGCTATCTCCTCTATTAGAATGTATACACCCTGAGGGCAGGGATTTTTTTCCTTCTATTTTTATCACTGCTGTATCTCAAGCTCTTAGAACAGTTGTTAGCAAATTCTTTCTATAAATGTTCAGGGAGTAAATAGTTTATTTGCTATGCAGACCATATGGTCTCTGTTGCAACTATTCAACTTTGCCATCATAGTGTGAAGCAGCCATAGAATGGGTATGGCTGTTTTTCAGTAAAACTTCATTTGTGAAAACAGGTGTTGGGCAGGATTTGGCCTCATAGTCAACCTCTGTCCTAGAACAACATCTAGAATCTAATATTTGTTGAATGAACAAATACATGAAATATTCGAAAGGGGCAGGTTACTAGTCCACTGGGAGCTTCATTTTCTTTAGCTACAAAATCAGAATATTAATATAGTACTGTAATAGTCTTGTTTCTGTTGCTTATAACAAAACATCTGGAACTAGGTAATTATAAGAAAATGAAATGTACTGCTTATCGTTTTGGAGGCTGGGAAGTCCAAAGTCCAGGGAACACGTATGGTGAGAGCCTTCTTTGGTGGTGGCTTGTCAGCAATGCAGGGGTCTTACATGGTAGAAAAGGTGGAGCAGAGAGGGATAGCTCCTCACGTGCTCTTCTTTTAAAGCCCTCAGAACTATACCTATGACCACCATTTTAAATCCATTCTTCACTAATCATGGCCCTCAGAATTTAATCACCTCTTCAAGGCCCCACCTTGCAATTACTATAATAGGATTTCCACCCTCTTAATAGTCACAGTGAGGATCAAGCTACTAATACATAAAACTTGGGGGACACAATCC
>NW_007811669.1:0-966 GCF_000696425.1 Galeopterus variegatus | reverse complement strand
ACTTAACTCCATAGGGGAAGGGGAGATGGGGGTGTGGGAGTAAATGATTCTCAGTAGGATGTGAGGGGTTTGGAGAACATGCAATGGCCTGGGACAAAGTCTGTTTGGACTGCGACCAGACAATGACAGATAAATGATTCTCTTCAAAATACTAAATGGAACCGACACAGAAGACAATGGTCTGTGAAAAAAGTGAGTCCAGGTGTATTGACAGGTTCCATTCTTCCTTCCTGTGATATGAGTTAAGTTGGTGAAAACTCAGGGAAAGGACCAGAGGTATCGTCTTCTTCTTCGGCAGGTCTGAACTTCAGGCAAATAAGGAAACAGCTTCATCCTGTGCTTTGGAGAGAGATGGAGGATTGAGAGACAGGAAGGGGGTAGTAAGGAAAGTTAGAGAGACCTTGACTTTGATTCTTTATTCCAGAATGTCAAAGCATCATATTTTTGAATAACAGCATTTTGCACCCCACGAATGCATAGAACTGTTTCTCTCATTTCTTATGGCTTCTTTTATGAATGTCTTGTTAACCCTCGAATCTTGCACAGTACCTGTATCATAAATTGCGTAAGGGAATAAAGTATACAAGAAGCTTAATGACTATTGCATACATGGTGCATACCAAGATGATCATGACTCATCTCCCCACCTGTCATTTCATCTGTCCTTCCCGCCCATGCCTGTGACATAACCCAAGCTGCTGCAAAAGCAGAAACTGTCTGGTATCCCTCCCCCTAGCTATTTCAAATAATACAGAAGAGGATCTGTGGATGTGAAATTTGGTAGCCACTCGATTCTTAGTCTACCATAGCTCTTTAAGATTTTGCAAATTTATTTTGTGTATAAACTGAATGTTGTAAAAGCAATAATTAGAATGGAATTAAGGCATGGAAGAAAATAAATCAAAATATGTGTAAAAATATAATTGAGAATACATGCTTTACAGGAAAGATACTGCAAATTTATTA
>NW_007811668.1:0-966 GCF_000696425.1 Galeopterus variegatus | reverse complement strand
TTTGTGACCCAGTCTGTGAACAGGCTTGAGGGGTCTGTGAGCTCCAGACCCAGCCCTAGCTAGGCAATTGGCCCAGTTGGTACAGGATTACTGGCAGGTAAAAGAGCCTGACAACTAGCATGGTCGTGTAGCTAGACAATTGGTGTCACGAACAGAATTAAGAGCTAGACAATTGGCGCTCTGAGCAGGATTCCAGACATTAGCCCTAGCCTGAGCGCCACAGATGTTCACAAAATAAATAGTTGATGTTTCAGACCCAGCGGGGAGCAGCTCCAAAGCCACTGGGCATTTTCTCAGTGACCTCTAAGGAGCCAAAGCAGTAAGGGGTCTGTAGTGCTGGGAACTTGCCTGATAACACTGAATTGTAGGGATTCACGTAGCTTCCCCACCAGAGCTGTTCAAATATTCCTTTGGTCTATTCTAAGGGATGGGAGATGCAATTTCTTCTATTTATTGACCAATGTAATCTCTAAATTCTTTTTTTTTCTTTAAACCAACAAATAGTCATTAGCGTATAGGTTACTTTATTAAGAGAGAAATTTTGTCTTGATCTAGCAGCAAAAGCATAGCTATGGAATTGCCTGGAAAGTAGAGCCCAGGTTTGTCACACCCTTTTGAATATTATGATTTTGTCTGTTGCCATGCAGTGCCCTCACCCCCAAGGTGGCCATGCTTGGGGCCCCCAAAGTCTCCTTAGCCCTGTCCTTCTTCTGCTCCTTCCTATCCCAACTATCTACTGCTCAAGTCCTACCAGGCTTTGTAGCCAAGTCTCCTGGCTCTGACCTTCTACTTGAGTGACGGTCTTTCTGCCTGCACTTTAGTCTCTTGCCTCTCAATTGTGCATTCTGGGATCTCATGCCCTCTTTCTTGTCAATATGTCTGATGTTGTGGTCCTGGTCATGCCCTGTCAGCTCATCATGCCGCCGCCTACATCTGGTGGACATTCTCAACCCCTGTGGAATTTAT
>NW_007811667.1:0-966 GCF_000696425.1 Galeopterus variegatus | reverse complement strand
GTGGCCAATTTCCTAATCCTCAATGCCCCTAAATAAATTAAGTAGGAGAGAATATCATGAACAACTTTATGTCAACAAATGAGATAAATTAAATGTACAAATTATATAAATATAGAAATTGAATAAAAAAGAAATGGAAATTTGGATATACCAACAACAGGTAAAATCATTAAATTAGTAACTAAAAATCTTTCCACAAAGAAAAGCCAAGGCTCAAATACGTTTACTTGGGAAATACATAAAGCATTTAAAAAGAAGAAATTTTAAAAATAATATTTGTGTTACAACATAGAGCAAATAAACAGTATATACACCCAAGTGTTCTCGTGTGAACTGAACAAGACTGCATTTTGCTTATTGTACTCGAGAAATCTCAAAATCATTAATGAGTGTTCTATATCCTAAAGTATGATTCCATAAATACTGCAAAGTCCTACTCCACTGCAAAACTAAAAAAGCCTGACTAAAAAAAAAAAATATTGCATATCTTAATCTCAGGAAGTATAAATATCTAAGTTTACCTTCTCAAAGCCAAAAAATGTGAACAAAATTTGTGTAGACTTCTAGTTACATGAAAAATATTAATAACACTGACATAGCTGCAAAAGAAAATAATTTTTTTAAAAAGATAAACATACAAAAGTCCCATAAATTTCCATTCGTTTTGAAAATTAAAAACACATTTCTAAGTAGCTAATGGGTCAAATAAGAAATTATAATATAGGTTAAAAATTGACTAGATTTAAATGACCATTCAAATACTGCATGCCAAATCTGATGAAATGCAATTAAATATTTATAGTTTGATGTTTATATTAAGAAAAATTTTATGTTAATTTATGAGCTATGTTCAAATCAGGAGCCTATGAAAAATAAAACAAAGAATTAACCCAAAGAAGTTAGACATAAAGGCATAATAAAAATAAGAGCAGAACTTAATAAAAGAGAAAATGTAGATAATACAGA
>NW_007811666.1:0-966 GCF_000696425.1 Galeopterus variegatus | reverse complement strand
CCTGCAGGGGTAGCACAGGATTACCAAAAAGGAAGATTTCATTTCTTAATGTGTTTTTCAGTATTTTTCCAAAAACAGTATTCAAAATGCAGCCTGAAGATGAAATACACTTATATCAATGGTATACACACACATGTCAATGAGGGCAGCTTTAGAAAATGTGCCAGCCCACAGTCAAATGGATTGGCACTAAATAATTCATTAAACCAAAAAGAAATACCAAATGTGACACCTCTAAATGACAAATCACACCCCAGTAAGGAATCTCTTTGTTCAAGGGCCAAGCCATATTATTCTTCGTGTGCTAAAGAAGGGATAACTCACCTGAGGCAGTGGCTTGCAGGGACTGCAGTTGATGCCACCAACAAAGAAAATGTTGGGCATCACAGGTCTAGGATATTCCAAAACAAAGTCAGTTCGTAACAACCAAATGGATGTGTGGCTGAAGAGATCAGATGCTGTCACAGGTGTCTGGAGAATTTCAGAGGCAATGTCTGAGGCACTTTTGAAAAGAATGGGGCAAAATAATTGTTCCTCCAAGTGGAAAATGTAGTTCCGTACTCTCTCCTTGAAGGTCATGACATCTGAGAACCCTGAAAATATTCTGGGAACATAAGAAAGAGGACTGGGGCTCTGTGCACCTTCTTCAAGATAATGGCAAAATATTCCCCTGGCAAAGACCACAGATGGGAGTGAAAAATATTTGGCAACAATCAAGCCACACATGTCAAATGGATCCAGGAAAACTGCATCAAAAGAACTCTCCTTCAAGTATTCTATTAATTTCCTGTCATTAAACAAACTCCTACAATGTGAAAAAAACAATTCCATAAAACTGTAGGCTGAACTCATGAGTACAGAAAATACATTTTCTGCTGGAGTTTTCCATTGATCATTGGCAAAAACCATGAACCTGTGATCCAAATCCTCCAGAGTGTAAGAAGTTGAATAAGTCTTTACTGTCCA
>NW_007811665.1:0-966 GCF_000696425.1 Galeopterus variegatus | reverse complement strand
GTGGTGCTGAACTCTGATAGTTTTAGTTTGTCTGGGAAATATACTATTTCTCCCTCATTTCCGAAGGATAGCCTTGAGGGGTACAGTATTCTTGGCTGGCAGTTTTTTCTTTTAGTATTTTGAATATCCATCCCATTTTCTTCTCACCTATAGAGTTTCAGTTGAGAAGTCTGCTCTTACTTTGATGGGGGCTCCCTTATAAGAGATGTGACATATTTTCCTTGCTGCTTTTAGTATTCTCTCTTTGTCTTTTAGTTTGCCAGTTTGACTATAAAGTGTCTCATAAAGGATCTTTTTGGATTGAATCTGTTTGAGGATCTTTGAGCTTCCTGGATCTAAAGGACCATGTTTCTGCCTACACATGAGAAGTTTTCCATTATTATTTCATTGAATATATTTTCAATGCCTTTACCTTTCGCCTGCCCTTCTGGAATACCCATGATTAGGATGTTTGTGTGCTTAAGGTTGTCTGTTAGCTCTCTTATACTTTCTTCATTTTTAAAAAAATTCTTTTTTTCCTTTTTTTTGGTCTGCCTGAGTTATTTTGTATAGACAGTCTTCAAGATCAGAAATTCCTTCTTCTGCTTGCTCTAATCTGCTATTTAAGCTCTCAGTTGTATTTTTTTATTTCACTGAATGAATCTATCAGTTCCAGGAGTTCTGTTACATTCTTATATAGGGTATTAATCTCTTTGTAAATTTCATCTTTCATAGCCTGGATATTTTTTCTTGTTTCCTGATGTTGTCTTAGTATTTTCTTATGTCATTGAGTTTCCTTAAGATTATTACTCAGAATTCCTTTTTATTCATTTCACGTGTTTCCTGTTCTGTAAGATCTGGTACTTGAGAATTACTATATTCCTTGGTGGTGTCATATTTTCTTGTTTTTTCACATTTCTAGTATACTGCATTGATGTCTGGTCATCTGGTAGATCAGTTGCTTCTTCTACTACTCCAGAGTGGACT
>NW_007811664.1:0-966 GCF_000696425.1 Galeopterus variegatus | reverse complement strand
AGGGACATGATTATACTCCATGCCAAAATTCTTCCTGAGAACAGTAGGTTTTTGGAGGGTATGGGCACAATAGCAGTTGCCTCAAAAGGAGGGCTGAATAGGGCTGGAGGGGACCAAAGGAAATATGGTAGGTCTGAGCTGAGGTACTGCTACTCAGACCTAAAAGATGTCATTGAGATCTTTTAGGATGACATTCCCTCGTGAGTTCAGTGATGAGGGAGGACGTGAACAATAAGAGCTTCTTAAGACACAGCTGCATATAATTATCACCACAAGTCAATCAGAGTACGTTTCGATATTTGGGAAGTAAAGATCCCATTATTCTTTGAAAGTGGAATAGTAGCAATAGAAATAATAACAACTTAGAGATCTTGGAGATAACAAACAATAGAATAAATGCTTCTAAAGCTGTTAGATTCCTTGACAATACCCAGGAAATGACCTGTATTCTTCGGCAGGTCTCTCTTAATACAGTGCTCACTCCTGCATAGTATAAAACTAGTTTTTTCAGCAGAGAGAACATGTCAAGTTTCCTCATCTTGAGAGGTTTACTGCATGACAGGAAAGACCAGACATATGCACATAACCAAACATGAATAAATGCGATAAGAATATTGTGAGGTGTGAACTGAGCACAGAAGTAAGGAAGGGAATTTTAAAACTGATTCTAAAATTCATATAGAAATGTAAAGGATACCAAATAGCCAAAACAACTTTAAACAAGAACCAAGTTAGAGGACTTAACATTATCTGACTTCAAGACATTATAAAACTACAGAAGTCAAGAAGTATGGAAATGGCATAAAATAAGCAGATAGAACAATGTAACAGAATAGAATGTCCAGAAATAAACCAACACGTATATGGACAACTGATTTTCAACAAAGATGCAAAGGCAATTCAGTGGAGAAAAGATCTTTTCAACAAATCCCGCTGGAACAATTAGATCTCCATATGCAAAAAAAA
>NW_007811663.1:0-966 GCF_000696425.1 Galeopterus variegatus | reverse complement strand
TTTCTTGTGTCTCAAGAATCAGAGTCGTACACTGCCTGCTCTCTTGTGCTGAAAACATCTGCCTCATGTATTTTGTCTAGTTTTAGAATTGCTTACAGGAGAGGCCAAAAAACAGAGGAAATATGTGAGTTTGGGAGGGCAGGGGTGCCTGTTATGTGATAAGCATTATACTAAACATTTTTTCCAGATAATGTCAGCACTTGCTGCTAATGAGCTAGTTATGCATTCACTAAACTATATTTTCAATAAACCATATTTCATGGTCTCTAAGACTCTGTTGATTGTAAGATGCACCACTATCTTAGTAATACAAAGAAAAAAAATGCTGATGATTAAACATATTCCTTAATAATTGTCCTGCACAATGCATAAATCAGTCATACCCATCTCTTGTTAGTTTGAAATTTCTTTCATCTAATCTAAGTAATTTGGCAATTTCTCCTGCTTTCAGATGCATGACTTGGTGGATACTGGGCAACCCTTTTACAAATATCTCAACACGAAGCACGGCACAGCTTTATCTACTTGTGGTATCTTCTTTTTTAAGACCTGTATAAAGTGCCTGGTTACTGTTTGCTGAGAAAATATGGAATTGCAATCATTTCTCCAATAACGAATATATATTTCACTAACATTTCCATATTTTTATGCTGTTTCTGTGCCTTTCTGTGTACACAACAGCCTTTCATTTCAGTGCCAAATTGTAATGTAACATTTCAAAGACACCTTAAATAGCATTTAAAGTTAACACACATGGTACCAATCATGCACATTGTTGAAATGATATCAGTATGAATGACCAAGGCCAACTTCATGTCTCCAGCAATTATAAGATGCCATAGATTGTGGTACATGTCTTGATTTCAGAAATTTTAAAATGTGAAAAAAATATCTCTATCTTAGAATTGACAAAATATGGGGCCAGCCCGGTGGCGCACTGCTATAGTGCGCCGCTTGGGAAGTGTG
>NW_007811662.1:0-966 GCF_000696425.1 Galeopterus variegatus | reverse complement strand
CCTTGCTCCACCTCATAGGGGATTTACTCAAGATTACCTTCTAGGTTGCTGTCTTGGTCCTCTTCTCCACCTGTTCTATTATTCAGTCAGTCCATTCAATATTGAATTTTGGCTATTTTGGCTAGATTTTTTTATTCTGAATATTTCTTTTTCATAGCAACCTATATTATTTTATGGATGTAAGATATTCTCAAATCACTTTGGTAGTACTAATTCTTACTCAAATATTAAGTCTGTATTCCCTGATTTTTTATTTTTTCCTTCTTGAGTAAGTTGTGTTTGTTCCTCCTGGTTTCAGTGTTTTTGGTTTCCCTTAATTATGTGGTCTAGCTGGTCTAAATACAATTTGTGGGAGTTTGTATTTTCCAAAGATGGCCACACAACTATATCTCATCATACATGATCTTATAATGTGATGCTGACACTGTTTCATCAGATGAGTCTATGTTCCTTCCCCTGGCATTCGGGAGGGTCTGTCTACTGTGGACATGATGCTTCATGACTACTGAAGCTCGGTCATTAAGGCAAGACAGTTTCTGCCTGGGCCTCTCTGGGGGCAGGTCCCTTTGGAGTCCTGAGCTGCCGTGAGAGAAGCCCAGGATACCACTGGGACGGCCTCCAATCTGCCCTTACCTGTGGACTCTCTCAAAGTTCTCCCATCTCCCTTGGGAAGGATTACTTTTATTTGAATGGTTTCCCTTCACTGTTTTTTCCATTTATCACATTCTATTTTTCTTCTGTCTTTTAGAATTCCCCCCATTTTTTTTTTTGCTCTGCTCCTGGCCCTCATTTTTTTCTTTTTTTCATGGTTATGGTTTCCATGGCATACAAAATACATTTTTTGTCTTTTCAATAGGTCTTAGGAGGCCAAATCTGAGTGTAAGCTCAGTTGACCAGAGGCCTTATGAAATTAATACGCACACACACAAATATACCTGGGACATTTCAAAACGTTTGTGGAAAGAT
>NW_007811661.1:0-966 GCF_000696425.1 Galeopterus variegatus | reverse complement strand
AAATATCAGGGGCTGACTGAGAGATAAAATGAGTGACTAGGACAGTAGCTCCTGCCGGGGTAGAGGGGTCTAGGCGGGTAAACTGAAGTAGGACCTCAGTGAGTCTACTAAGGAAAACGGCGGGATTTTCATCTGAACTTTGGGCGATTTCCCGCAGTTTGTCGTAACTGACAGCCTTATTAGCAGCTGCCCACATTCCGGTGATGAGGCACTGAACCACGCGGTTGCGACATCTGTGGCCATCCTGACCGTCGTCCAGGATAGTCCCACCCAGGGTCTGTGGTGGCAACCGCCTGAGCCCCTACAGCATAGTCGGATCAGTTAAATGGACCTGATCTGCACATTCTCGGGCAGCAGCCTGGATGCGGTACCTCTCCTCGGCTGTGAGGGTGTAGTCTGGACGACATGTAAGTCGTGCCATGTTAGGTCATATGCTTGGGCTAAATATTGGAACTCTCTGGTGTAGTTTCCCGGGTTAACAGAGTAGGAACCCAGCCGCTTTTTTATTTGGGAGAGGTCTTGGAGTGAGAAGGGTGCATGAACTCGAATCATTCCTTTGGCACCAGCCACCTCCCTTAAGGGGCAGACCAGGTCGGGGGCAGGTGGGATTACTCAGGACCATGTCTGGGTGGAAATGGGAGGCGAGTCGGGGGTGAAGGTTTTGGGTCAGCTTGAGGCACCGGGGCAGGTGCTGAAGGAGCAGGGGAAGGGGGAGAAGGAGGCTGTGATTAGGGAGGGGGAGGAAGAGTTGCTGGCCCCGGAGCCGGTGGACTGGCCAGGTTTTCAGGGGGTTTGGACAGAGGAGAAGGGGGGAAGGATTCAGGGCAGACGGAGCAGGTGTGGTCTGAGCGAGGAGGACATGGGAATGGTGGGTAGGTAGGGAAGGGACGTGAGCACACTGGGGGCAAGGGTGCCGTGGGAGCCATATCAGAAACAAGTAGGAAGTCAGAGAAACGGTAGAGGGTT
>NW_007811660.1:0-966 GCF_000696425.1 Galeopterus variegatus | reverse complement strand
GTGTAATACTGTGTGCATCCTTCTATAGAAGCAATGCTTGCATTATTATACTGATTTTCTATTGCTGAAGGAGAAGCTTTGTTAGGGTAAGGACAATGGTTTACTTGATCAATGAGATAAAATCTCTAAAAATCCCTAGCACCTAACCCTTCATGCACTTTGTTTCCTTTCTTCTTTCCATAATTTCTTTCTTTCTTCCTGTACTCATAATAAACATAATAATTAAATTAATATCATCAAGCAATTAGAAAGTGATAGATATTACACATCAAATAAACAATAACTATTAAATTCATATAAATATATTCCTGTGAACATTACGAACAGATAAGAGGCTCTAAGTATCTATAATACACTACAACAAAAGTATCTTGTTAAGTTTAAATTTGTCACTTATTGTACATGTGTGCACAGGCAGACACTTCTGTATAAATAGTTAGATACATATTACATTTCTAACCTATAATATAATGTTCAAGGTGGGTGTATATTATTTCTGTGTATGTATACCTATATATAGACATGCATATGTTACTGCATTTGCATCACAGTTTGTAAAGGCTTTAGGTTAAAATAAGTTGCACCATAAAAATGGGAGATTTTAAAAATAGAAATAGCATCTCTTCACTGAGGGAAAACACACAAGTAGTGATTTCACAGACACGTTGTGACAGGCTGGGGGTTTCCTTGTGCAGTGGAGTAACTGTTGAGCAGTTGATTTGGGGTTACATTTCTCAAAGTATAGCCCAAGGGCCAACTACATAAGAGTCCTCCTGTGTGTGTTAAACATTCAGTCTCCAGGATACCACCCCAAACCCACCACATCAGAATATGCGGGGATTGGTCCCACAAATCGGGATCTTTAAGATGCTTGACAGATAATTCTGTTGCACACTGTGTTCAGAGAATCATGGAGCTAAGGCAGCCTGCCTTGGGCAAACAGGTTTGTGTTATCGTGAACAGCTG
>NW_007811659.1:0-966 GCF_000696425.1 Galeopterus variegatus | reverse complement strand
TGACTCCCCTGCTAGACATCTCCCTGGTCCATGTTCACTGGGCTGGGCTCGGGATGGAGCCAGGTGGCAGCGGTGAAGCCTACCTGCTGGATTGCATGGCAGTGGCCCCACAGGGCGTGTGGTCTCTGCGGAGCTTCTACCTCTCCTGCTGGACGTCTTCCTGCTCCGTACGCACCCCACAGGGCGTGTGGTCTCTGCGGAGCTTCTACCTCTCCTTCTGGACGTCTTCCTGCTCTGTACGCGCTTGATTTTATATTTTTATAGTTGTAAATTTGTTGATTTGTGGGAGAGAGTGATGCTAGGGACCATCTATTCTGCCATCTTGACCCTCAAATTTACCTCTTCAGAAACAGTATATTTTCTAACAGCACCAAAGGATTATCCAAAATCACATTGAACTGACAACCTGGCAAATAGATACTTGGCAAATAAGACAACATTTGAGTGTATTTGAAGGAGCTTATTCAAATGTAGTGTTCTTTGTTCACTTGGAAGTTGAGTTTAAAGTCCTTTTTGTTTTCTTTATTTATGTTAAAGAACAAAGCCTGTTAACATCTTGGAAAATGTTACAATCGTGGATTTAAAAAATGGATTTTTAACTTTATTAGTTTTAATTGTTAGAAATCTTGGAGTTCTGGAATATTAGAATTCCCATATCCCTTTCTCCACCTACTCTCAAATGTAGAATTTTTCATTTGTGGCAAAGGTTCTAACCTCCCCTTTCTATTATTAGAGATTGGCTCAGGTGATATCTCATATTTATTTATTTTTGTTTTATTTTTTATTTTTTAAAAAATTTATCCGTATACAATGTAGTTGATTTTTGTGGATCTCTTGTATTTAATGGGGGACACCATGCAGGGCACTGGAGGCACAACTCTTTTGCCTTTTTTTATTTATTTTTATTTTTTTTGTCTTTTTCTGTGTCCGGCAATGGATCGCAACCCTCAGTGTCGCCCCTGTACC
>NW_007811658.1:0-966 GCF_000696425.1 Galeopterus variegatus | reverse complement strand
GTGTGTGTGTGTGTGTGTGTGTGTGTGTGTGTTTGGTCAAATGGACCATGAAAGACAATTAAAAACATTTCAGAAGTTTAAAATATAGAAAGATAATTTTATTTTGATTCAAGAATCTTGAAAACTACTTTATCATATATCGTTTTCCTTTTTCATGATACTTTAAAGAGGTCAAAAAAAAGACATTGAGTAAATTTTTTAAATGGTTGATTGTTGTGGAAATAAAGCAAAACAGGAGCCAACTACATATTTTTTCAAAAGCTCATTGTTACTGAATTCAGATAGTTGCCCACACTTTATCAGTCATTCAAGGCATAAAGATTTTTATTTTTTATAAAATTGCTTGTTATCATGTGCGTATTCTTTGAAGCCCTGTGGCTGTAATGCATATGATTCAAAAAGTGTAATTGAAAGGCTCTTGTGGATGCTGTCTCAACTTCACAGTCATCACTGAGCACACATTTACAAAACCTGAACATGTCCCAGCATCCAGAATCCACAAGATGGCATTAGTGCTCACATTTTTTCTTTATAAAGCAGTTAATTTTATGACTGTCACTAAATTATTTCTCTCTCTCTCTCTTTTTTTAATAAAAAGATCAAGATTTTTTCTCTCCTGGGATATTTCTTAATATGATTAACAATGATTAATTTGATTTCTCTGGAAAGACTGCAAATAAAAGAAAATTATTTGCCAATTCTTTGCATCTGTGTTTTGAAAGTTGATCACCTCATTTCTCAAATTTCTTAGACTATACCATTCAATACAGTCACCAGTAGTCACATGTACTATTTAAATTTAAATGAATTAAAATCAAATAAAATTTAAAATTTAGTTCTTCAGTCACACTAGCCACATTTAATATGCTCAATAGCAACATGAGGCTAGTGGCTACCATATTGCACAGAGTAGATATTAAACTTTGCATCACCACAGAAAGTTCTTTTGGACAGTGCCAATTAAGT
>NW_007811657.1:0-966 GCF_000696425.1 Galeopterus variegatus | reverse complement strand
AAGGCTTTTGCTTACCTTTTCCCCTTGCACCCTCTGCCTTCTGACCAACTCTGGTACTTGTCCATGTGGTCTTCCTGATCTGGCCTTCCGTGATGTGGCATGGCCCCTCCTCTTGGGATCGGTGAGTATAACATGCCATGGTCTTAATGGCAACCATTTCCTGATCTGTTGTCATTTCCATACCTGAATAATCATAAAACCTACATTTAAAAACACCAGTGGGAGTTAGCACTTGTGCTCCTCATCCCCACAGAGGGACTACTTTTCTCCAATTTATCTGCATAGTCAGGCACCTGTTTTAATGTACACAAAGTACCTGTAGAAATAATACACTGAGTGGTTCATATCACAGAAAACCATTAATCCCCTGATAATTACCCAGGATTCATCCCTGATCTGCCCCAAGTTCCTTTGGATTTAATCTTGCACTGTTCAATAACCTTCTTTACCACTTGTTGCCACGTTGCAATTAGTCACTTTTAAAGTCCCAGGATACCATCTTAACATCGTGAAATGTTCTTTGGGCTGTTGGGAATAATATTTTCAAAGACTACTGTCAAGTTTCCACTGGGGCAGGTTAGGGCTTGGTTTAAGGGTAGGGAAGATTCAGTACAGTCTAGTCTAAGTTTATCCTGGTGATTGTTTTTCCTAGTCAGGTCTATCTTGACAAAGCCTGGTTTGGAATGGTTTTCCTTACATTGGGGGCCTCTATTGTAACTTTACGACAGAGAGATCTTACCTCCCACTGTCAGTATCCCGGTGGGACTGGATCATGAATCTTCCCTTCGTCCATTCCCTTCCCCAGACTGCCTGAGGGCCAGGCTTTCTTCCTAGCAGCTTGGAAGTTTCCTACCACACAGGCCAGTCCTTTTTCTTCTGTGGTAAAGACTGGATGAGCTGCACATTTCTGTCGCTCATCACAACCTTTCTGCTACAACACATTTTTCCCTAGTCTTAGAAGTGCTG
>NW_007811656.1:0-966 GCF_000696425.1 Galeopterus variegatus | reverse complement strand
TTGGGCTGCTGTAACAGAATACCACAGACTGAGTAATTTATAATAAAAAAATTTATTTCACCTATGGTTCTGGAGACTGGGAAGTCCAAGATCGAAGGCCTGTTTGCTGCACCATCCCATGGCAGAAGGACAAAGACAGGACAAGAGAGAGTGCAAAGGGGGCCAAATTGGACCTTTTATAAGGAGCCGACTCTTGCCATAATAGCATTAATCCATTCATGAAGGCAGAGCACTTGTGGCTTCGTCACCTCTTAAAGGTCCCACCTCCCAACACCTCTGCATTGGGGATCAAATTTCCATCACATGAACTTTTGGGGACACCTTCAAACCATATCAGTCACTAAAAAGAAATTTTATATCTCTACTGGAGTCAATTTTGCTAATGTGCAAAATTGCTAATGTGCAGAAAAACATACACAGTTTTTCTAGGAAATCTTCCCTTTTATCCACTTTTCAAATTTATGAGGATACTTCAAAAAGTTCATGGAAATATTCATATTTTCTTTCAATTCTATTTTTTCATGAACTTTTTTGAAGTACCCTCATGTTTTTCATTGAGCAGTTGCTTATGTTTAAAAAATTTTTTCTTTCAAATCAACCATATTCCTCCCCACTTGTCATTTCTCATTTTTTATGTTTGTGTTGTCTTGAGTAGGTATCTTAACTAGTGCTTGTCTTTTGTTGGTTTTTCTCAAAAAAGTAGCATTTCAGATTGTTATAGTTCACTCTTTTTCTGTTTTATACCTCTTGACTTTCTACCTTTATCTGTACTATGAATTTCCTGCTTTGCTGCTCTTTTTCTAGCTTTTTGAGTAGGAATTTAACTCATTTATTTTTATCAATTTGAACATTTGAAACTATAATGTTTTTTCTGATCACTGCTTTAATTGTACCCCAAAATTCTGATAGGCAGTGTTTTTACTATTAATTTTTAGAAGTTCTGAAATTGGTTTGTATTTCTAAGAG
>NW_007811655.1:0-966 GCF_000696425.1 Galeopterus variegatus | reverse complement strand
CATCATAGCTTTTAGCACCGCTTTCGGTATAAAAATAATGTTGCCATCTACTCTAATTAAGGTGTCCTGGGTTGATTAAGAAAATAGAAATTGCCTTGTAAAAGAAAAATATTTCATTCTAAAGTTTCCTTCTCTTATTAGTAGAAAGATACAGGTATGATTAGCTCTTTATATTTAGAATAAAATTAGATATAATGTAGAAAAATAAAATTATGCATTAAAAAATAATTGGAAACAAAAGAAAAGGGAATGTGCAGTTCTTTTCACCAAAAAAATTTAGCTCTATTGCTTAGAATCTAATTTAATTATCTTGTAAAATGAGTCAACTGGAATAGAAAGTTTTAATCTAATGCCAAGGACAGCCTTTAGAGTTGCTATTTCATAACTATTTTGACTTTTGTTTCCCATGATGGGAAATATCTCTAACTCCAATACAATCCCTTCCTATTGGATAATTTTGTTTCTTTATGTACAATCCTACTTAAATCTTTTTCTATTAAATTTATCATATTCTCAGCTCATATGACAGTATTTTTGAAAATATGGGATCTAGATAAAAGAAATAAATATAAAATTAAATCATTTTTTTTTTTTTCTTTATGGCTGGTCAGTACCGGGACCTGAACCCCTTACCTTGGTATTATAACACTGTGCTCTAACCAGCTGAGCCAGCCCCTTAACTGATATTATAAAAGGGAATTTCTGATCCTTCTCTCACTATATTAATGCTTACAAGTTAGCAACAGCATGCAGCTCCACTTGGATCATTACAAAAATTTCTGAATTGACTTCTCAGGACCTGGTTGGCCCTGTCTCGGGTAACAAATGCATTAAAAGAGAATTTGAAGACCCACAGTAAAAGGACAAATTCCTTCTCATTCTGAAGTGGTAATCTTTGAAAATGCTCCAATTCATCCCACTACATGTTAGGGACACATTCTTACTTAGTTCTAACATTTCACATCT
>NW_007811654.1:0-966 GCF_000696425.1 Galeopterus variegatus | reverse complement strand
AATTTAGTAATTTGAGAAACACCAATGATCATACTATAATGTCCTCAAGGCTCTAAACTTGAAGTTCCCAAAATTAAGTTTGTATAAGAATTACCCACGGGTGCTTATTAAAAATGCAGATTTCTAAGATGCATGCTCATCACTAAATCAGCAAATGTGGAATGGGGCTTGGGACTCTGAGTTTTAGCACACATTCTGAGCCAATTGTGAACCAGAGGGGGTGTCAACCCACGCTCTAAGAATCACCTCCCAATATGGATACAAAGGTAAGCAAGACAGGCTTTTGAATCCTTGATCATTGATCGACTTCCACTGCTAAGGACAGGTATATTCCTGTCTAAAATCTGACTGAATCATACTTGAATAATTACTGGCTAAACAATATGACCTTTTTACCATTTTCCATCAAACATGACAGAAATCCAGAGGAAATATATGGTATGTCATCTCATTATATCGCAATTCCATTTCCTGACTCAACCTCAATATGTCATAACTCATCTCTTCACATGCTGCTCAAATGTTCAACCAAGAGTATTTCACACTAGAGAGATGGGAAAATCTAATTGAATGTTTTATTATAGAAAATTCAGTTCTGGGATCCTTGCTTTTTTTTTTTACTGTGAAAACAAAAGTTAAATTTTCTTTTCAGTTTCTCCTTGTCAGGCAAAAGATAGATCTTTCCCTTCACTGTCCCTGAGAGTTGAACACATTCGGGAAAAATTGGGCATAGCCCATTACTTTTACAAACCCCAGTGAGTGAGCCTCGATACACAAAAAGACGGCATTTCTGAACATCTGCAGCCTGATTAGATCAAAGACCAACAAATTAACCACAAATGGTTTTACAAGGAGCATGTAAATGTATCATTTGTAAGAGAGAAAACTTTTGGCAATAACTGCTCATCAACATTTTCCCTCTGGGCAGCCCACATTGCCCCAAAGATACCTAGCAATGAAGTTGAT
>NW_007811653.1:0-966 GCF_000696425.1 Galeopterus variegatus | reverse complement strand
TTGTGATTTATTGTCTACTTAATGTCAGTCACTAAGCTCTGAATTAGAATGCAGAGTTTAATTCAATCTATAACCTTTAATACAACCCCCTTTAATTTCATTTTGTTGATTTCTGAATATTGGTGTCAAAAAATCCTGGTAAAACTAAAGAACAAAAAGTATCAATAATGGGATTCTACCAGATTATGAGCCAGACTAGCCCTTTATTTCTATTTTTCTCTCTTAAAAAAATTATTATCTGTATCGAGTTAGAAATTAAAACATTGCCAAGGGGAATACAACAAAATGAAAGCCTACTCCTTATCTCTAGTTCTTTAGTTTCCTCTTTAAAGTCAATGGGTTTTTGGCTTCTTGTGCATACATATTCAGAGATACTCTAGTCTCTCCAGGTATCACATGTGTAAATGTCTATACCTCATAACTCCTTTTCACCCATTTAGTAGTATAAGATTCTTACTTTTGTGCACTTTGTTTTTTCAATTAATTTCTTTTAAAAAGTTGGTCTGTATCAGACCATAAATGCACACACGTGTGTGCACACACACACACATATACACACACACGAGTACTTCTAAAAGTTTGTAGAAAGATTAGTATTATTTTTGAATTCTATTTTTCCATGAACTTTTTGAAGTGCACTTGTGAATGTATGTATTTTGTGTAACAGTTTTATAGTTTCCATTATATTCCTATACCATAATTTATTTTATTTCTTTCTGATGGACACTTTGGAGTACATATTGCCTGGTGAACAATGCCATATAAAGTTGTGAAAATGCAACAGAACTTTAAAAGGCTTTAGATGAATTACACAAAACACCACAAGGTGGGGATACCAGGTCATAAAGTCTGTCTTTGAGTTTGATTCTTTATAGTCTGTGTGGTTGTGAGTCTATTTTACTGTGTTTCTGGGCTTCTCTCTGTGTCTTTTCCCATTTGTCTCAGTTTCTTTTATTTAGCCATTAA
>NW_007811652.1:0-966 GCF_000696425.1 Galeopterus variegatus | reverse complement strand
AGGAATGATGTTCTCCTACACAGTTAGTTACATTATTAGATTTAAAGAGATTAACAATAATTCCCTCATATCATCTAATCCAGTTTCAAGTTTCCCATTGTTTCCCCAAGTGTCTTCTGTAGCTCTTCTTTTTTAACCAGGTTATAATTGGGGTTCATATATTATTTTTATCATGTTTCTCAGCCCCTTTTAATCTAGGGTGGTCACCAATCCTTTTTCCCTATGATATTCCAACAATTTATGTCAAAAATTCTGGATTTCTCAGACTGTTTGTTGTCTTGTAATGTTAGATAACTTGTTTCTGTATTCTAAATTCGACAAGTTAAAAACAAGACACAAATGGAATATTACATTAAAATTAAACATTGTTAGCAATTAACTGTCCTTGGCATACTGTGTCACTGAAATTGCACCCCAGTAAGAAGCACTTAAACAGGTTGTCCCACTATTAGTGATGGTAGTTTTTTTATTATTTATTATTATTTTATTGAAATGTAATTTATTATGTATTTATGGGGTACAGAGTTGAATATCAATACCTGTATACGATGTGTACTGATCAAGTCAGGATAATTAGCATATTCATCATTACAAATCTTAATCATTTCTTTGTTTTATTGACATTTGGTCTCCTCTCTTCTAGTCATTTGATAACATACATGCATCAGTACAACTCACTTTTCCTAACTAGCTGTTTTGTGTATCTCCCTCCCTCTCCCCCATTCCTGCCTCTAGTAACCACAGTTATGTTCTTCCCTTCTGAAAGTACAAAATATTGTTCTTTTCTCTCTTTTTTTTCTTTCTTTCCTTCCATCATTCCTTCCTTCATTCCTTTCTTTCTAGCTTCCACGTATGAGAAGAAACATGAGGTATTTCACTTTCCATGACTGACTTATCTCACTTAGCATAATTTTCTTCAAGCTCATCCATGTTGCTGCAAATGGCAGAATTTCATTCTTTTTTATG
>NW_007811651.1:0-966 GCF_000696425.1 Galeopterus variegatus | reverse complement strand
TCTCTCATAGACACATCCATTTGTACCTATTATATCACAGTTTTTTATTTTTTAAAATTATTTTCAGCCTTTTAAAAATAAAAGATGCCATGCTTTCTACAGCCTTAAAAGAACATAAATGGGATCATTTGTCTCCTCCATTTAGTGGAGCTGTGATTAGCATGACCTTAAAGCTCAGGAACTGAAGTACCAATAATTTCAATACCAACTTGATAGTCTCCTTGTTTTTTTCTTTATTTCTTTTTCTTTTCCTTTTTCAAGATTTTGAGTTTTGTTATTATTAGCCAAAAGAAAAAATCGGCTGAAACCTGTTTAATGGGGGTGGAAGATCGATCCCTTGGGGAGGACGGCTGAGGTGTGTGCTCAGCCAGCCCCCAGCTGGACGCAGCGAGCGTGCCTCCTGTTTCCTTGTCTCACAGAGCACTTTTGATCCTTTTACTCTGCAGGAGCAACATTCAGCATTTCTGCCCTGCTTCTGGGCTGTGGAAATATTTTTCTCATATCTGAGGCAAACTATCCTTTGTAATTTTTTTAAAAAATATGTTGTTTCTTTATGTTTAAGAAGAAGAGTTTTTCAAGCTATGTGTTCTTTGTGCTGTCTTGAACCAGAAGTGTCTCTATCACTTTCTAGCTATCTGATTCTTAGCAACTCGCTTTAGGTGACTGGGACTGTTACTTCATCTGCACAATTAATAGACCTCAAGGAGCTATTGTAAGATGAAAACATGTTTTACAAATAATAAGTAATCTTCTACAGGTATCTACTCGAATGTCAACTCTACAACTTCACCAAACACCCCATTTACAATGGGTCCCTCCTTCCTTCTCCTGTACTCCTGTCTTTGACTCCATAGCCCTTATTAGCATCAAACATAGTGTATATTTCAATAGTATATATATTTTTCTTGTCTTTTTTTCCCCGAATATCTCCAATCCTAGAATACTGTCTGGCACATAGTGAACAAT
>NW_007811650.1:0-966 GCF_000696425.1 Galeopterus variegatus | reverse complement strand
TTTCTGGAATTTTATTCCATGCTTTAACAGCGCCTGTGACATCTGAGTGAACACCTGAGGCTTAAGTCTGGCTTGATCCTGAGGGTTAAGATAAGCCCCTTCTCCTACCAGCATATAGGAATGTTATTATTTAAATTTTTCATTGAAATAGTGATGGCAGCATCATGAAATTCCTGAAGCCAAACACTGTATTGAGCTGTTGTTAATATGGTTTTAAGAAGGGTTTTCCAGTCCCATGCTGTCATGTCATAACTATTGGCTATAAATTCTACTATTCCTTCAGTAAAAGAACTTTGGAGGCTATTTTCCATTATACTTTTCCAAAATTCCTTATAAAAAGCAAAGGGAAGGCTCTCATGCCGAGGAACTTGATTTCCACCTCAGATAACAGGAAAGGCATGTAACATTTCTCGCTCAGTCTGACATCCCTCACAGAAACATTGTTCCATGACAGGTGTAAAATCTGAGGAAAACAAATCTAAAGGAGGTTGGGGGGGGGGAATATCTGGGACAGAAGGAGCTGGAGCATCCTGTTTTTCCAGTTAGCTATGGTTTTAGGACTTCGTATTGGCCACGAGGCAATTCTGCATGAATTCCATGCTGTAAGATGAGAAGCCTTTATGGGACCAAGAGCATTTTTTAACCATCTACCGATATGTTCCCAATCCTCTAAATCAAGATTCCCTTCTTGTGGATACCAAGGGCATTGTTGTCTAACTACCAGTAATAGTTCTACAAGCTGGCATTCAGTTACTTTACATCCAGCTGCTTTCAAGAAACATTGAAGTGGTAATTTATGTTGGACTTCTTCTTTTGATAGAGAAATGCCATGAAAGGAAAGTAAAAGAGAAAAGAAAATACCTCTGGGTGAAAAGACCTAAATTAGACTTTGCCCTAGATGTCCCAGCCTACCCCATGGTCGTCTATGTTTCCTTACTGGAATATATGTCAGACATGTCCATTGTT
>NW_007811649.1:0-967 GCF_000696425.1 Galeopterus variegatus | reverse complement strand
CAAGGCTGGCCTAACAATACCCTGAGCTTTAAAAAGAGGTCCATTCCTCCAGAGGATTCAGTCCCTAGGAGCAGCAGCCTGGAGTTCAGTCCCACACCAGCTCCTACAGCCTGGTACCTGTTCCCATATTTTCTACAGGATAGTGCCTTCTGCCAAAATTCTCCCCAAATCTGAGAATAATCTGTTTCCACTTGCAGTGGACACCAAAATATTTCTCAGAAAGCTAAGTCTATTCACTTAATAGGATTTCCTTGAAGAAATGACTCAAGTTATTGGGTGACAATTATTTTCTCCTATAGAAATAAACTATGACCAACCAAAGGAGAACAAGCAGAGGCTATTTATTCAGAGCTTGCTATTGCAAGAGAGTTGCCCACCATCACTTGCATTTGGCAGAGACTCACAGGCAGGTAGAGGAGTGGGAAGCTTTACAGTGGAACAAAGAGACAACTGCAGGTGTGTGCTAATTGGAGGCTGTTGGGGTGGGGAAGCCGGAGGCAGCTAACTAGAGGGGGACATCCTAGCAATTGGTTAGGAGGCATACTCAGCTTTCTCTGGTGGCCCTAAGATGGAAGTGGGGAAAAATTAGAGAAATTGTCAGTTATTAGTTAAATGTTCTATATATGTCCATCAGGTCCAATCAGTCTAAAGTACAGATTAATTCTGATGTGTCCTGTTTAACTTTCTGTCTGGACGATCTGTTGTTTGCTGAAAGTGGGGTGTTACTGTCCCCAACTATTATTGTGTTGGAGTCTATTTCTCCCATTAGGTCTAACAGTAATTGGCTTTATATATCTGGGTTCTCTGGAGTTGGGTGCATATATATTTAGAAGTGTTATATCCTCTTCTTGAATTGATCCCTTTGTCATTATATAATGACCTTCCTTATCTTTCTTTACTTTCCTCGGCTTGAAGTCTACTTTATCTAAGTATAGCTACTCCTGCTCTTTTTTGGTTTCCATTTGCA
>NW_007811648.1:0-967 GCF_000696425.1 Galeopterus variegatus | reverse complement strand
GACTGGGAGGACAGTGGCGAACAGCACCAACAGCGTGCTCAGGCCGCCTGCTGTGTGTGAGTGATAACGTCCTTTGTCTCTGACCTGGGAGTCTCGTGACTTCTGCAAGCAGCCATGAAACTGTGGCAGGCCAACTTGTCATCTTGCAAGTGGGGTAAAATCTCAGGTGCTTCATAGTTCTTGCCTAAAGAGCCAGCTAGATTTGGTGGAAAAGAAGATATAAAGAGCACCAAAGACACCCAGAAGTGCAAGCCTCTCTGGGCAACCAGGAGAATTTCCATGGGCACCATTTCCTCTATGGGAGAACAGCCATTTCTCATAAATTATCCCACCAGTTCTGAAAATACATCTGTGCTGAAGTTGTCCTCATTGAAAGTTAGGAAGGTTGGGATCCAGAAAGGGGAGAAAAGCCTACCGAGGGTCACACCATTACCCAGGACAGAGATTCTTCTCTCAGTCTCACAGATGTTGAGCCAAGACATCTCCATGGAAGAGCTAAAAAGATCTATCTTTTTCTGTCTTTGGAAATCACACCTTCACCCTCTGGCGATAGAGTGTGATTATAAAATCATCAATATAATTTGAGGCTGCCCCCGAGAAAGAGAGAATTTGAAGATAAAAAATGGTAAGAAGAGGAATGGGAGGGATAGGAGAAAAGAGGAAGCAGAAGGAGAAAGGTGAGAGGGAAACGGAAAAACAGGAGGGAAATAGGAATTGCATGTCACCATGTCACATATGTCTGTAAGTACAGGCAGTGACCAACACAGAGCGAGGGAGGAGGATGGACTAGCAGCGAGGTCTTTGTTACAGGCCTGGATGAGCCACGCAGCTTGCTCGTGGCTGTGTCCTCAGTACCTAGAACAGCATGGTGCACACAGTAGTCCTTGATAAAAATTTGCTAGATGAATGAATGAGTGACTGAATGAATGACATCATGATGGTGAAGGTTGTTCAACTCAGGATCAGA
>NW_007811647.1:0-967 GCF_000696425.1 Galeopterus variegatus | reverse complement strand
AACCTGGGCTATGGAGAAGGGGACCAGACTGCCCTCCCACAACCAGACACACCATGCCAGTTCCTTGGGGCTTGCCTGGGGACCCAGAGCATGGAGAAGGGGGCTGGACCACCCTCCCACAATCAAGTACACCATGCCAGCACCTCAGGGCCCACCTGGGGACCCAGGGAATGGAGAAGGGGACCAGGCCACGCTCCCACAACCAGGAATGCTGCACCAGCACCTCAGGGCCCACCACGGACCTAGGGCATGGAGAAGGGGATCAGACCCCCCCTTCCACTTCCCATAACCAAGCACACCACACAAGTGCCTTGGGGCCCATCCAGTGACCTAGGGCATGGAGCCAGGGACCAGACCCATCTTCCTCAATCAGACACACCACGCCAGCACCTTAGGGCCCACTTAGCGACCCGAGGCATGGAAAAAGGGACCAGACCACCCTCCCACAACCAGGCCAACCGTGCCAGCGCCTTGGGGCCTGCCTGGGTCCTGGGGCATGGACTTGGGGAGCACCCTCCCTCCCACAACCAGGCACATGGCACCAGCACCTCAGGGCCTGTCCAGGGACCAGAGGCATGGAGAAGGGGACCAGAGACACCCCACAGCCAGGCACACTGCTGGTGCCAAGGAGTGTGCCATAAACAGCACCTTCATGTGGGTGGCCCACCACAGCCACCACAATAACCATGGCTGCTACGAAAGCAGCTAGACACTACAATCACCACACAGATGGTCCTTCAACCACTGGAGTGTATTCACACAAGGAGAGTCACCAGCAGAGATAAAGAAAAGAAGAGGATGCCTCTCTCCACAAGCCCATTTCAGAGTGACAGAAGAAGCATATGCTCTACGATAATATTGGGGAACCTGATGATCACACCTTTCAGCATTGGACACATCAACTAAGCAACAAATTAACAGAGTAACCATTATTCTTTCAGAAGGAGAGAAGAAATTTAGGATAATT
>NW_007811646.1:0-967 GCF_000696425.1 Galeopterus variegatus | reverse complement strand
GCAATCCTTTATTTATCAGACACAATCTCCTAATTTTAAAAATGAAGAAATTTTCAGGGAAGCTGTGTTGATAAAACCTAGACAAAAAAATTGACACTTGAATCCCAAATTTTAAAATGTGCCTGAACTTTTACCCCCAAACCAGACAAACATTTTCAAGAGCCCGTTGCAATGACACCTACCTCAGCGTCCTGTACAGATTGCAGAATTACTATGTCTAAAATGGAACTTTTCTTTTCAAAACTGTTCTATCACCTAACTTTCTATCATTTCCATCGAGACGTTCTATCACGTCTACTTTTGTTAAAACTTCTAATCACCTTGGGTTCTTAAACTAGAAACTTGGGGGTCATCCACGGTTATTGTCTTCCTCTTACTTCTAGCCAGCCACCAGATTATAAAGATTGATTCACAATGTATCTCGAATCCGGTCTTTTCTCACCATCTCAGTCTACTCAGACTTAATTCAGATTCTTCAACTCTCATTTGGATTATTAGAACAGCTTCCTACCTACTCTCCCTGTTCAGCATGTTGAGTGTGAGATGCCAGGAAGGCCTCCAGAGAAACATGCTCCGCTAGCAGTCTGAGGTATTCTTGTGAAACAGGATTGAGGTTCAGGCTGGAGTTGTGGATTCGGTAGTAATCAGCATAAAAGTAATATTAGAAATCAAGGAAATAGATCATCTTGCCCCCCAAAAAAGAAAAGTGAAAAAGGAAAAAGAGCGAGGCTAGAAATAACAAAGGAATGCTTTTTTCTTTTTTTACAGTTTGCTGCTATTTCTTCAATCTCGCATGTGTGTGTGAAATATTTTTTCATTAATTCACTAGTTAACTCAGCAGATTAACTAGCTGGACTTTCCAAATAATTACAAGAAGAAATATTGGTAGTTGAAAAGACTATGCAGAGCAGAATGCTAAGCTAATAATGTTGGTGATTAATCAGCCATAACAAAATAAATAACTTTA
>NW_007811645.1:0-967 GCF_000696425.1 Galeopterus variegatus | reverse complement strand
TAAATACATAATTATAGTATGAAATGTCTAAAGAAATTTTATTAGTTACTTAAGAAAGAAACATTTAGTTTTTTCACTGAGTTAATTTAAACATTCATCAAGGAATGTGAATAATTCTTATTTTTATTTAGACAGTTGCTATGTTTCTAAATAAAAAAGAAACAAGATTTGCAAACTGAATTTAAATCTGCATAAAAACTGACATTCTTAATGTATAGATTTAATAAATTAAATACTAATTTTAAGCCCTGCTACAGTAAATGATTGGGTAAGCAGACAGAGCCTTTCTCTGACTTTTAAAAACTCAATTAATAATTCCTATTGTGATTTCAGAGACATAGAGTAACTTAAGTGCTTGAGATGGAAAAAGCTTAGAGAAAACCTTAATTTAGTTGTTGTCGACTTTGAAAATCCTTCTCCAAAATCCAGATTAACATAGCCTTCATTCTGTCTTAACCTTCCCATTGAAGCACGCTTTATGTACGTTCATCTTTGCCCCTTTCTTCCTTGGGTATGCCACCCGAGAGCAGGTCTAAGCACAGGATTCAATTTTCCCTGCCTGGCTTCCCAGAGACGAATTAATCTCTATTCTTTCTTAACTGCTTCACCTCTTTTATTTGCTTTCTAATGTCACTTTTCTCCTTTTGCAACTATTCCCAACCAGCAATTTACTTATACAGATTTTCTCATGGTTCATAAAAGCGTATCCAGAACTGAATTCATGTATCCCAGAAACATGCAATAGGGGAGGGGCTATGCATTTGTAGTCCTTATATGGGTCATGCTGTTCCTTGACTTGACTGGAATGAGCTTTCCTCTCTGTCTCACTCACTCCTCATTTTTCAAAATCTCACCTTTTCAAGACTGCTTGAATATATTTCTTAGGTCTTGCTTTTTTTTTTTTTCTCCTTTTTTGTCTTTTTTCGTGTCCGGCAACGGATCACAACCCTCAGTGTCACGCCCGTAC
>NW_007811644.1:0-967 GCF_000696425.1 Galeopterus variegatus | reverse complement strand
CTTCTAGAAAAAAATGCTGAGTTTAACTGAGGTTCTGGGATGTCTTAACAATTAAGATATTCTGTTCGTTAAAAAACACTACAATTTTGGCAGTTATGAATATTATTATTTTTTACATTTTTGTGTGTTTTGTCCTTTAACATGTATTAAGATCTAAAATTTTATTTATTTATTGCTATCCTAATGTTGATTTATATTCAATAAATCCAATTTGGTCATGGTAAAGAGTTCAGTGTATGTACAATTTATTAAGAAGACCTCCAAATCTTCATTCATAAGTGATACTGATCTGTAGAAGGAAACTTAGACAACAGTGGGAAATTATGACCATAAAATTTATGAAATAAAATAAATGTGAAGTACGACAACATATACATATAGATGGATTATTTAAAGAATGTAACCAGAGAACGAAAATATTTTCACGGATAGTTATTTAATACACTCTGATAGTTTCTGTCTGTTAAATGGTTTCATGTGTGTATCAGTATTAAAAGTATATATTCATATAGGTGGATTAATACTATTTTTTTTAACTTCTTAATATACATTGTAGTTGATTTTATTGTCCCTTTACCCATTCCTCTCCCCCCCTCCCCACCCCTCCCCCACTACATCATATCTGTTCACTTATCTTGACAAATTCAAGGAATTGTTGTGATTGTTGTGTCTCCTTCCCCCCTACCATTTGTTTATTTATTTATTTATTTTAGCTCCCATAAATAAGTGAGAATATGTGGTATTTCTCTTTCTGTGCCTGATTTGTTTCACTTAATATTATTTTATCTAAGTCCATCCATGTTATTGCAAATGGTAGTATTTCATTCTTTTTTTATAGCAGAGTAGTATTCCATTGTGTCAATATACCACATTTTCCTTATCCACTCATCTGATGACAGACATTTGGGCTAGTTTTAACTCTTGGCTATTGTAAATAGTGCTGCAATAAACATGGGAGTACAGGTAT
>NW_007811643.1:0-967 GCF_000696425.1 Galeopterus variegatus | reverse complement strand
TGGGAGAGCGTGGTGCTGACAACACCAAGTCAAGGGTTAAGATCCCCTGACTGGTCATCTTAAAAAAAAAAAAAAAAGAAGAAGAAGAAGGGATGGCAGGGATCAAAGCCAAAGCGACACGTACAAGACGTGAGACGTGACGAAGGACCCGCTGGTGCAGCGTGATTGGCCTGAGACAAAGTGCAAGCAACAGCAGGTTAACAGGAATTAAGAATTCTCAAGTTGGAAAACCACCTGCTGCCTAATCATAAATCAGAATAGACCCAGGTTTTTCCCTCTGGAGTAATAACTTCATTCCACACCACTAGATTTCACTGGACTTTGCTGAGGGAGTCCCATGAGTGGTCCTCCGGGGCTCGTGCATGATCCAATGTCCACCCATGGGAGGGGCTCCAGGAGAGCAGCACACCTGCAGCTGCCCTGCCCGGGACAGGCTGGAAAGTGCTTCTCCAGCTTGCAACGTTCAGAGCTCAGCGTTAGGCCACATCAGCCTCTTGCTAGTTGTGGGGTGGGCAGAAGGGCTAACCTCCCTGGCCTCAACTTCATCCTCTGTAAAATGTAAATAACAATAATTTCTGCTCCATAGAATCCCATATACTGCAGTTAGTTAAAGTCATGAGCACAGTGCCTGGCATGTAGAAAAGGCTCAAAACAATGTGAGTGTTATCATCTTACTTGCCCGGGTACTAGTCCCGATGCCCATATCAGATGGGAATGTCTCATCCCCAAACGTGTCACATCTTTCCTGCACCACGCAATCCCAAGCTCGATATGCAGGATGCCAATGGGGCTGACTCTTGCCACTCTTATCCCATGCAGTGAAGGAATAGACCAACTCTTGGAAGATAAGACATTCCTAATTCCCTTCCTTCCTCCGTAATTCTCTACTCCCTCTTTTTTTCCCTTTTCAGTCTAGTAGACAAAGAATGAGTTGTCCTGGCATCTCGCCAGATGTAGCAGGAAGTTA
>NW_007811642.1:0-967 GCF_000696425.1 Galeopterus variegatus | reverse complement strand
TGTGTAATGGAGACTCAAAGAAGATTACTCAAAACAACATGAATGCAATGAGAAGCCCAATGGGACTGCACCTCAGCAACCCCTCTATAGAAGGAGAGACTGGGTACAGCCCTAATTCAAAGTTAGCTTCTATTTTTGTTGTAAAGACAAGGATGTTTCACAAGAAAAAATCAGTTGGATCAATCATTTTAAAAGGACACAAAGACATGGGCAACATGACAAAAGTTACCCACAGCTAAGTATAGCTTAAACAATGGAACATAGTAATATCATTAAAACTAACAGCATGATATTCCAAAGTATAATTAGTGAAATGATAAGCTAGTTACACTGTGAACATTATCTTTAACTCAAGATATAACTATTTTTATAACAGCTAAAACAATCCTATGATTGTATCTATCTCCGATTGTATCTTAAGTTTCCATTAACAAAATCTTTCTCTTCAGCAAACATTTCTTACATATTTTCCTACAGCAATTCTTTAAGATCTTTTAATGAAATCAATATATTAACAATGAGTGTATACAATCCCTTACCTAAACAGTGATTAGAGTTGATTCGATGGGCTCTTACCCCCTAGCTGTAGACCATTGTCTCCTAACAAAGGACTTTTTTCCCATACATGCATCACCTAAAAACCCTGTACTAAAAATCAACTGAGAATCAACATATACTTGATTAGAATTGATTAGATAGGCTTTTTGCCCCACTAGTTGTGGGCTGTTGCCCCACAGCTAAGGACTTTTGTCTCATAAGTTTTTAGCTAAAGAGCCCTGTCTAAAGATCAAATGAGAATCATGATTTCTAAACCTCTACACCACTCCTCCTCCTCATCCTCTCTCTCTCTCTCTCTCTCCCTCCCTTCCTCCCTCCCTTTCTCTCCATTTTAAAATCTGTCTGCAAAGTATTTTAAACACTAATATTGAAGGGCCATCAGAATACAGCCAGGTCTCCTTCCTGCCAC
>NW_007811641.1:0-967 GCF_000696425.1 Galeopterus variegatus | reverse complement strand
TTTAGATACCTGCACCTTCTGAAGTTTAGGATCGGAACATACCTACTTGCAAACTATCCATGTAAAGGGTATTTACAGTATCATATTTTCATGTGGGAAAATTTTTTTAAAAAAACCTCCTATGTATTCTACTTATTCTATACATACAAACTCACCATCTTTTCTACTCCAAATCTCTTTCCACATAAGCCAAGGAAGCACTTTTTGTTTCCACATGGCAAAATGAATTCGTTAGTTATTCTTTTTCAAATTTCAGCTCTAGCAAGAACCTGTCAATGTGGAAATAACAATGAGGGTATATAAACCATTGAGCACTGAACCATCAGCCTAACTCTATACAATATAGTTCACATTAAAACATTTCTCACAAAAAATTCTTAGTACAGTTCACTCACAGTAGAAAGATAAAAATCTGATAGAAAACTTAAGAAAACATGGACCTACCATATTTTAGTTTGTTCTTTCTTCACCATTCACGAAGGTAAAGGGGAAAAGCTGCTGCCTAGAAAACTTACTAAGTTTAGAGTTATTTGTACTTAACCTTGCCATGTACTATGGAATTTTTCTTTCAGCAACATTTTTCTAGTTAATTGTGCTTTCCATAAGCTCATTTTGCTGTTTGTACACATTCTGGTGGGAGTAGGAGAAATGGCTAGAAATATGAAGTGAAGAAAAGCTGTCCTGGCTTTCAACATGGATCTCAGATGATCCACGTTGTAGAAAAGTCCCACATGAATAGTCAACAACTGTCAGGACTTTATTATTTTTATTGTCAGTACTTTAATTAATGAATCAACCATGGTTATTAAATAATGGTGTCACTAGACCCCCCCAACAAGTGCTTTCCAGATTGATTAAGCCGAATATGAGTTGGAAGCTGAGGTTATTCTGATTTTCCAGTGCGCCTCAAAGTATCTTTAACATTTTACTAAAAAGTCTTAACTCATAGACAATAGAAACTTTTGAG
>NW_007811640.1:0-967 GCF_000696425.1 Galeopterus variegatus | reverse complement strand
TCTACCTTACAACCCAGCTATCCCACTACTGAAATGAAATCAATATATCAAAAAGACTCCTATACTCCCGTGTTCACAGGAGCATTATTCACAATAGCCAAAAGATGGAATCAGCCTAAATGTCCATCAATGGATGAGTGGATAAAAAAAATCTGTGGTACAAATACACAATGGAATACTACTCAGCTATAAAAAAAAAAAAAATGATATCCTATCATTTGCAGCATCTTAGGTTAAGTGAAATAAGTTAGGCACAAAGAGACAAATACTGCACGATCTCACTCATAAGTGGAATATATATATATTTTAAAAAGTGGTTCTCATAGAAGTAGAGAGTAGAATAATGGTTACCAGAGGCCAACTGTAGGGGTGGGCTGGGGAGGGGGCAGGAAGAGGAGAAGTGGTGGACTAATGGGTACAAAACTGTGCTACCTACCCTAAGTAAATCATTGTGCAGTATATGCATGTATTGTGTACCCCACAAATATGTACAAGTTAAGTGTTAAGATATCTTGAATAAATAATAAATAAAATGTACATGTGATATGTAGAAAATACAAAAAAAAAAAAGAAAGCTTTATGCCTTATTTAAAAAAATTTGTAATTTATTCATAGCATGGAATAAAAGAACCATTAAAAGAGTAGGAGAATTTAAATATATTGTAATATGTTATTTTATTATACTCACTTTTGAACATTATACATTTAAGTTGCAAAAGTATAATCTGTATAAGTGTATAATGATAAAATGCATGGCATGATCCCACGAGGATATAGATGTTTGTGTCTGTGTGTGCGTCTGTGTATGTGTGTCTGTGTGTCTCTGTGTTTGTGTGTGTATGCACAAACAATGTAAATATGTGGTTAGAACACATGGAGAAAAAGTTTCAGAGATAATGCACCTAAATGTTAAAAGATTTATGGTGTGGTAATGAAGGGTATGTTATGTGGACTATTTATATTTTCT
>NW_007811639.1:0-967 GCF_000696425.1 Galeopterus variegatus | reverse complement strand
TGGTAGGTAACACAAGGATATGAAGTGCTATGTGCTAAATTAACATTTGTCATGTTGGCTTATGCCCCACAATGATGCCAACCACTTACCAGAATGGAAGTCCCATAAGGACAGGGACTTTTTCTTCGTAATTGATTTTTTTTTTCTCATCACTTACAGAGAAACCTCGTCCATAGTAGGCTTCTAATAAATATATTTCAAATAAATGAGTGAATAAAGAGTAGTGAGAGAACTTAGGCAAAGTGAAAAAGATTCTAGTAATGTTTAAAAGATGCTGGTGATTTGATACTACTTTTTATTACTACTGGCATTTAACATTTTTGACATTTTTTCTTTTGACGTAACATTCTCAATATCCTCTCTGTCTATACGATCATCCTCTTACTTTAATGAATTAGAACTGCTGAGCTCAATTCTTAAAATATGATGCACCTCGGGGCTCTGCCTTTGGCATTTCTCTTTTTCTTTACCTTTTCCTTGGATTATGTCATCCTAATCTTTGGTTTTAGCTACTTACCACGTACGTATACCTTCTAAAACTCCGACTTTATCATACACATTTTTGCCAAGTTGTTCCTTGGTTCTTTGTAATCAGAGTGTGTAAAGCTGAATTTATCATCTTCCTTGCTGAATATGCTTTGCGTCCTTTATTTCTTCCCTTTGTGACTGTAACCAATATCTACCTCAGGGCACAAGACCACAACAAATTCCGCATCTTGACTTTTCCTTCCCTGGGAGTATATTTTTCAAAATCATTCATTCTCCACTTTCCATTGCCACTGGCAGATTCTTACTTCAGATCCATATCAGTGAACCGATGTCCTCTTGTTTCTACTTTTTCTTACTTTCCTTCCATCCCTGCACTTTTGCCAGAGGGATCATTCTAAAAGACAAGTATAATCATGGTCTAATTAAATTTTTAATTAATAAATTTAATTAATAAACTTAGCTTTCAAGATACTCCTCA
>NW_007811638.1:0-967 GCF_000696425.1 Galeopterus variegatus | reverse complement strand
AAAAAAAAAAGCCAACATCAGATTAAAATGCTCAGATCTATTAAAATTAAAGTTTTAATCTGTTTGTAGTAGTCTCTTATTAGATTAACATAATATGGGAAATCAAATACCCATAAACCATCAATATGCCTGGATCCAATTCCTTTTTCATATGACTGATACTACTTTTCCTCCTTAAGCTCAAGAGTTAGGGTTGACACAATAATATGAGTATAGCTCAGCTATGCTCACAACAAATCTAAATGTGCTATAATTAGAACACTTCTAAATGTGCTATATTTGTGGTTAGGGCTGATGCAATAATACTGCTCAGTTATGCTTGACCACATTTACTTCACTGTTGATTTTCCTAGTACCATATTATAAAGAGAACTAAAGTACATGACTATAGGCTGTTTTTAAAAACACCCCAAATTCCTTGCCACTTTTATCAGCATAGCTTGATGAACAAATACACCAAATTCCAGATGTGATTAAATGAACCAAGTGTTTATAACATGGTTTAATGACTATTCATGCCTAACATTATTTTAATGATTTTGTTTTCCAACAAAGTAGAGTAACAGCGTCTGAGAGACATGCCAAAAGGGCATACTGACCCCTTCTAATCTTTAACAAATCTGTTATTAACCTAATAAGGATCTGGTACTGGACATTTGGTGATGACATGGTATAATTTTAGAACTGACCATTTGAATGTTCACAGTAGAGGGGCAAAAGAGAATGGGCAATACAGCTGAATAATGCAAAAATAAAAGACAGGCAAAATGGTTTGGCACAGTCAAAAGCATTCATCACTGAGAACACAAATAATTGTATTATCCTTGTCAATAGAATAGAGAAAAAGATCTTTAAGAGCATTGGTTATGATAGTGGCATATGACAATGTGTAATCACAGGTAAAGTACGTAAATTATACAAGTATTTATTGAATGTCTACTAGGTTCTACTTTATTTTTACATTATC
>NW_007811637.1:0-967 GCF_000696425.1 Galeopterus variegatus | reverse complement strand
ATATATTTCCAGTAATCAAGATACACAGCCCATACTGATAACACAGCATTTTTCTAAGGCAACATTAAGTATCCGTTACTTGACTTACAAACCCACTTCCTCTGTGGGGCTTTGAATTCTTGTCATTCATAACAGGGATGTTCCTGATAGCAGGGTAAGTGATTAGATTAATTGTCCTATTTTTTCAGGGCTACCCTGTCTGCAGCTTCTGTTGCTGCATGCGGTGGGTTGACGTTTTCAGAGACTGCACTAGAAAAAGGAAGACAGGGAGGAATGGAGGGACGGCAGGAGACAGGTTCAGGGGACTGACCCAACTCAGAAGGTAAGGCCTGGCGTGTTCACTCTTTGTTGTGTTTCCAGAGCCTTGCACAGCACATGGCATTGGGTTGGCACTTCACACGTGTCACAGTGTGCTTCCAGGGACTTGCCACACTTTGGACTTTCCTGCGAGCATTTGAGGACTTTTCCTCATGCCCACCCATGCTGCTCTGACTCTTGATCTAGACCTCGCTAATATTAATCCCTGCATTTTTTATTTGTTTTTTTCCTAAATCTCTTCCTCTTCCTCTTCTGTAGCATTCCTCCTTCAGGATTCTTCTCTCTTTTCTGTATTTTCAACCCGTGTCTCTTTCCTCTCAGCATCCCCCCACCCCGCATACAGTCTCCTATTTTAAAAGAAAAAAAAAAAAGTCTCTTCCTTGATTTTATGTCTCCTTCTAACTTCCTTACTACCTCCTCCTCCGCTTCTCAGCCCGACGTCTTAATGTGCAGTTTATATCCATGGACTCTGCCTATTCACCTCCTATGCCCTCCTAAGTCCTCTGGGGTCCTTGGAAATGCTCCTTGTGCTGTGTGGGACACTAAGGACCACTCTCTGTGGGACCTGCCATTCCCTCGCGTACCTGATGCTAGCTTTTGGATCTGCTTCCTCTCTTCATCTCCCAAATACCTGAACCCTGGGAGTCAT
>NW_007811636.1:0-967 GCF_000696425.1 Galeopterus variegatus | reverse complement strand
TTTTAATGTAAGGATTTTGAAAATGGTATTTCTCACAGAATTTACTCTCACTTGAGTTTTATCTATGACTTTAAATAGTTTATATGTCTTGTAATAAAGAAACCTTAAAAGCATAAATGACAGTGTCATGACAAATTTATAATTGATGATAGACATCTGAATGTATGAAAAGCTATAGAAATTTCAATCTTTATCAGTTTCTTCTCAATGCATAATTTGATATTATATAGATGCAAAAATAAAAATAAAATAAGAAACAGTCCCTAACCTTAAAAAATTTACACCTGAATGACATGCAAAGCAATAATTTCAAATATGAGCTGTAATTGAGAGGTAACTAGAAAAAGCCAGAAAAGTCTAGTAGTAAAGGGAACTATATTATCAATGTATTCCCTGGTGGCCTAGATTAAGAAAAAGTGCTTAAGTTTTATTTTTCTTGTTTTATTTACTTATTTGCTTTTTGCTAATTTATTTATTTATTCATTTTTACCTCTGAATGTGCTGCTTTAGGTTTAAAAAGAGGACACCATAGAATAGAATTTTAAAAAACACTGTATTTTGTCTCCCCTGTCTATGGTCCATGGCAACTCATTTTAGAGGGCTAGTTTTTTTCTGATGTGTTGGACAACTCATTCTTTGAGGCCAACATCACCCTGATACCAAAACCAGACAAAGATACAACAAAAAAATAAAACTACATGCCAATATATTTGATCAACATAGATGAAAAATCCTCAATATTAGCAAACAATATACAGCAACACATCAAAAAAATTATATACCATGATCAGGTGGGATTCATCCCAGGGATACAAGGATGGTTCATGAAAAATGTCAGTAAATGTGTTACACTACATCAACAAAATCAAGGACAAAAACCATATGATTATCTCAGTAAACATAGATAAAGCATTTAACAAAATTCAACATCCCTTCATGATAAAGACTCTCAGCAAATTAGGTATAG
>NW_007811635.1:0-967 GCF_000696425.1 Galeopterus variegatus | reverse complement strand
TAATTTGTGAATATAGTTTTAAAAAGTAAGTAGTGATGCATACAAATAGCTTAAAATTAACGAAAGCTAATTTTTTTGTTTTAAGTAACATGAAACAGCAGTCTCTGCCTCTTCACCCTATCCTTGATACCTGTCCAGGAGAAAGCCATATTCAACTTTTCAAGAGCTTTTTGCTCTGTATTTATCTCAATATTTCTATATAATATGCTTATGCTGATCTTTCTTGGTATAGACTTAATCCTGGAAATGTATGGCCAGTAAATATCTATTTTCTGCTGGGATAAAGAACACTAGGATATCGAATTGACACTTAAATAGATTTATGACCAATCTTTTTGTGTTTAGCCCAACCCACAACCCTTGCATTCAGAGACACGAGTTACCCTTCCATCACATCTATTTAACTTTTAATATTTTTACATCTTATATGTTATTGCTACTTGCTCATTAGCTCTCCATCTTCCAAAATTCATTAACATACATCTTGTTGTTGTTGTAGGTCTATGCTTTTTAAAATATCTTTGCTGCTGTTTTAGTGAGGTTATTGGAGAGAACCGAACTAAATGCCTGTGTAAACTCACTATGTTTAACTAGAAATTAGAACTGAACTTTAAAATATGTGTAAGTTTATATGAAGCAAAGTATAAGATTTTGTAGAATGATATTACCTTTATTATTTTTGTTGATTATGAAAGAAATACATACTAATTTAAATAATTAAAATATCATACAAGAAAATGTAAGTTTCTTTATAATACTGCCTTCCCCTTCCTACTCATCCAAGTTCCACTCCTTAAATTGGTTGGTCTTTTTCTGGATTGATTAATTGGTGTGTCATTTTCTGGATTGATTAATTTTTGCATTGTTATGTATTTTTACTCACTTTTAAAAAAATGCATGTAAATCTACCTCAGCTTTTTAAATTGCTGCATATTCTATTGGTTAGACGTGTGATACTTTACTAATT
>NW_007811634.1:0-967 GCF_000696425.1 Galeopterus variegatus | reverse complement strand
TTCTTCCAACTCAGGATTCTATGATTCTATGCATCATAAAATGGCTACAATATTTGAATTAGTGTGAAAGAAAAAGATTTGTCTGAATTTAGCTGTTGAGCTTAGTACTGTGCTTCAAATCTCTTAATATGTGGCTTATATTCTGCTTTATGTGACATTAAATGCATGTTCCTAGGACTTATCTCAAAGCTAACCTTTCAAGATGTCTGTGTTCATGACTTTACAACTTTTTTGAAAACTTAAAAAACAACATAAAAACGGCAAAAAATGTTCTAAAAAGAGCTACAGCAATTATTTTCTAGTAGTCAAATCAGAATACCTGGTGACCATTAATATCAATTACAACTAGATTATCTGATTGTCTTTGTTGAATATGAAAGGCTGCAAAAATATGAATTTGGTCAAACTCAGCTTATTGTATGCTCGGATCACTTTTTACTATGTGTAAAACATAAAAGAATAAACCCACTGTTAAATGCTCACCAAATTTTTGTACAAAATTACCAAGCCTATTTAGCGTTGTTTTTTAAAAATTTTATGACCAAGAAGGAAGTGAAATATGCTTTAAATGTAGAAACAAATGATTCAGTAGATGTGTAGGGAAGCTTTTAAAGCTTGAAATAACTATAAGGAACCAATACCATTACATAAACAGGAAGGTTTTATTTATTTATTTATTTAATCAACAATGGAATTATTCTTAAAGACATTCTTTCATCTCAGAGGGTGGGACCATATGGATCATGTTTCCCATATAAGTCAAGCCTAAAGGAAACATACTACTTATTTATTGAACATGATCTTTAACAGGGTTAGAAATAGTTACATCTCTTTAAAAGTACAGAAGCAGACACTGACATCCTTATTGGAAGCATTCAAATTTTTGGCATCATTAATTGCTCCCTAAGAACATCATTTCAATAGGCCATTGCACCCTAAAAAGTTTATAACATCATCAAAAGGAAGG
>NW_007811633.1:0-967 GCF_000696425.1 Galeopterus variegatus | reverse complement strand
TGATGAAACAATTAACCCTGTCCAACCTTTTTTCTGACCATTTTTCTGACTTTCTTAGGCCCTATCAGTTCTTCTCAGGCATCAGTTTGGTTCCATCTATTTACCGAATAAAGCTAAGGAGGAAGGTCTAGGGTTCAGATCCCTGTACTGGCCAGCCACCAAAAAAAAAAGGCAAGGAGGAAGGGGAGGGACCCTCACATTTTTCAGTGCATCCAAAATAACTGGGTGAGGTCACTTTAGGCCTATTTTACAGAAGAGGAAAAAGACTCAAACAAATCAGGGAACAAACACAGGGGGAAGGGAAGTGTGCTCTCCAGCATTAGCCACCAGGGCCAAATGCACAGCTTGGATCAGGGCGATCACATCTCGTGCCCTGGCAAGAGGTGGGTTTTGGGGCTGCAGAAGTGATGAGGGAGCTGCACAGACAACACCAGACCCCAGAACCAGCCCAGCCTCAGAGGCCCTTGCACACACCTGGGGCAGTCTTCCTTCAAAGGTCAGATACAAAACAGGATCATTGGGTAACTTTCTGGACTGACAAATATTTGAGTTTAGCTTTAATAGGCAAAACCAATCAAGAAGCTGCTCCATGAAAAAGGAACAGTAGGCATGCATCAGAACCCAGCTCGGCTTCCTGAGAAAGGGATGGTGGCAGCAGCAGGTGCCATTGCTAGCTCTCCACACACACTGAGACCCCGGCCTGGCTGGTGACAGCACCTTTTTCCCACTGCCAGGGACGGCACTGAGGATTCTTTTCCCAACCACTAAGCATATTACAAAATGTTCACCGATTCTACCTGCCACCCTCCTCCCACTAAAGGCTTTCCTGGTACACTGCACTCTTACTCTTGGAAAACACGCACAGGCACTCAGCTCTAAACTTTGAAGCCTGTTTTATTAGATACCACCCCTCTCACCTCCCAGTGTAGAAGAGGTTTTTTTTTTTTTTTTTTTTTCTTCCTTTTTT
>NW_007811632.1:0-967 GCF_000696425.1 Galeopterus variegatus | reverse complement strand
AAGGAAAATATCAATGAAAGATGAGATGGGTGGATTTGCTAAGGCATACAGATGGGTTTACTAAGTTTGATGGGAATCAAACAAGATAAAGCATATCCATGGACTGTACTATAATGTTAGACATGATTCCTGTTACTCTTGGCATAAGGTACTCTAAACCAGAAGAGAAGGTGAGAAGAATATATAATAACATATCACAGGAATTTATGTAAACTGAACCCAGCCTCAGCATGAAAATTAGGGCACTAAAATGACAGATTCTCCATCGTTTACACATGACACTTGTGTTTTTGGTGGCTGGCCAGTACATGGGTCTGAACCCTTGACCTTGGTGTTATAACACCCCACTCTAACCACCTGAGCTAACTAGTCAGCCTCTACACATTACAATTCTAATGCTACATTTTATACTATAGCATTTTAACAAAAAATCCTTTCCTTTAATTATTTACCTTGTGCCTATTACTACATATATGAACCCTAGACAGCTACGCCAGACACATACTCTGATAGCCAGTTTACAAGCTGGTTAAGAAGCTTAAGCAAAAACTATAAAAATGTCTTCCTCCATATTTGAGAATTGCATAAGAAGAGCCCCCATCTTTTATACCTCGTCCCCTCCCCCAGACACCCTGGGTAGTTTAATGTACTCTGTTGTTGCTCTGCCCAGACCTTATTTGCTGGGCTGGTGCACCTATCCCCAGTCGATGTGAATGTTGAAATGCTAACTTCTCATAGTTGCCCTTTTCTATGAGAATTGCCATTGTCCAAAAGGGAGCTAAGGTAACACATACCCCATAGACCATAACAAATGCTTGAATGACACAGAAGGTACAAAGGCCACTTGCCTTGCCTCAAGATGTACCAACTCTAAGGTGCAATTCTAGAGCCCTCCATTAAATCAGACTCAACTTGGACTCCAGCTAGGACTACATCCTTGCTTAGTTCTTCCCCTGTCCAAACCTGC
>NW_007811631.1:0-967 GCF_000696425.1 Galeopterus variegatus | reverse complement strand
CTTAACAGTAAGAAAACAAGTAGCCCCACTAAAAATGGGCAAAGGAGCTGAATAGGCGTTTCTCAAAGGAAGATATGCAAATAGCCTCAAATGCATGGAAAAATGCTCAACATCGCTAAGTATCAATGAAATGCAATTTAAAACCACCTTGAGATATCACGTCACCCCAGTTAGACCAGCTATTATTAAAAAGACAGAGAATTACAAATGCTGCCAAGGATGCAGGGAAAGCGTAACCCTCTCACACTGTTGGTGGGACTGTAAATTAGTGCAGCCATTATGGAAAACAGTATGGAGGTTCCTCAAACAACTACAGATAGATCTGCCATATGAGCCAGCAGTCCCATTGCAGGGTATATATCCAAAGAAATGGAAATCATCATGTTGAAGGGAAACCTTCACTCCTATGTTTATCACAGCTCTATTTACAATAGCCAAGAGTTGGAATCAAACAAAATGCCCATCAAAGGATGACTGTATAAAGAAAATGTGGTATCTATACACAATGAAATATTATCTTTTTTTTTTCATAAAAATTGGTATATATACACAATGAAATATTTTTTTTCATAAAAACGAATGGAATTCTGACATTCACAGCAACATGGATAACTTAGAGAAAATTATAGGTGAGATAATCCAGGCATAGAAAGAGAAATACTGCATGTCCTCAACTCATATGTGGGAGCTTAAAAACAAGCAAATAAATAAACAATCGCAACAATTTGTTAAATTTTCAAAATGAGTGAACAGCATCGAGGCCACCAGAGGTGGAAAAGGAGGAGGGTTAGTGAGAAATCGGTAAAGAGTGACAAAAAAATGATTATATTGAATAATGTTCAGTATACTAATTATCCTGATTTGGGCATCACATATTGCACCCAGATATGATATTCAACACTGTAGCCCACAGATATGTACGATCAACTGTGTTTCAATTAAAAAAAAAGGTCAATGGCTCTCAGGA
>NW_007811630.1:0-967 GCF_000696425.1 Galeopterus variegatus | reverse complement strand
CTATAATATGTCTTAGTGAAGCCCTTTTTGGGTTGAATACATTTGGGGATCGTTGAGCTTCCTGCATCTGAAGGTCTGTGGTGAGCTTCCTGGATCTGAAGATTTTTTCTATACTTGGGAAGTTTTCTGCCACTATTTTTTTGAATATGTTTTCAATGCAACCTCCATTTTCCTCACCTTCTGGAATACCCATGACTCAGATATTTGAGCACTTAAGGTTGTCTGATATCTCTCTCAGATTTTCTTCAATATCTTTGATACTTTTTTCTTTTCTGCTTTTGTTATTCCAAACAGCCCATCTTCAAGTACAGAGGTTCTCTCTTCAACTTCCATTATCCTGCTCGTTAAACTCTCCATTGTGTTTTTTATTTCGGTGAATAACTTCTTCAGTTCGGCAAGTTCTGCTACATTTTTTTTTATGACAGTGATTTCCTTGTACATTTCCTCTTTCATGTCCTGTATGTTTTTCCTTGTTTCATCATGCCATCTAGCTGTGTTTTCTTGTATCTCATTCAGTCTCTTTAGGATTATAACTCGAAATTTCCTGTCATTCATTTCAAGGGCTTCTTGTTCTATAGGATCTAGAGTTTGAGATTTATTAACTTTTGGTGGTGTACTTTCTTGGTTTTTTGCATTTCTGGTATCTCTTTTTGGGTGTTTGTTCATTTTGGCAGGGAGTTTCACTTGGGTCTTGGACCTCTGCGAGAAGTCTGTTCTCTGGTCAGTTTGAATTCTAGTAGGTTGGTGGATACCGCCCTTCCAGTCCCGTAAGGTGTGTGTGTTATGCACCTCGCTATCGGGGCGTTTTCACACTCTGTGTGCACTAGGTGGGGCAGTTGAGCCTTGCAAAGGGTTCCCACAGGGTGTGTAATTATTGTTATTTTATTTTATTTTTCCGAGGCTCCACCTCCTTTTGCCGGACCCCTCCCCACTCTGTGCACTCAGAACAGGGCTGAGGCATGTCTTC
>NW_007811629.1:0-967 GCF_000696425.1 Galeopterus variegatus | reverse complement strand
GTGGGCCACCCTAGAAGGGATGGCTCACAAGAGAAGGCAGGGCAGCCAGTGGGAGAAAGGGACTTCTCCTCTGTATTACATCTTCACACCACTTCTCCTTCCTCCAGGCTCAAAAGAGAGAAGGCTCTTTAAAGGCTATGGGTAGGGCAACCATATCACTTATTGTCAAAGCTAAGATATTTTTGAACTATGCAGGAACTACAGCTGTAACTGGGGACATGTGGTCTCTTGGCTATAGGATCCCCCAAATCCATTTTGGAGTGATGGACTTTGGATCTTTTGGAGTGATCCCATCCTTTTTTTAAAACCAGGAATATTCTTAGTTCTTACATTTTACAGAAATGATTATGGCCTCAGGGCTTCCTCAGATGCCTGTGGTTGGGGAAGAATGGATCCTTCAGTAGCTTTAACAGGAAGTGTAGAGAAGGAGGGATTGTGTTTCTGGTCACTCAGATCGGAATGATGCTGTTCTGTAATGTGCTGAGGAGAAATCAGCTCTGGGCATAGACTGTGGTGAGGTAAGACCCAGCCGATGTCACCTTTCTTGAGTCCCCTAGGAAGAGTTAATTATTCTACTCTCATCCTGCTGAAGTGTGGTGCTTACACATGTATCGTCATTCCCACTCAACACACGCTACTGTAATTTGTCTGATTATGGGTCTGTTTTGCTCTGTGACTAAGCTCCTTGAGCTCAGAGGTGAGTCTAGCTCATCTTATTGTTCCTGTCACCCCGAGCACAGGGCCAGCTACATCTCTGGCACCTGAAAAATGCCTCATGAGTGAGTGTGACAAGAGCATAGACTCTTCACATGATTGAGCAGATAGTTCTGAAAGTGTATAGCACTTTTCCTGTCTTGCCTGGCATATAAATTTCCGCATACTTCTTGCTGCATATACAGTAGAATAATGGAAAAGAGGTGGCGATTTTAATTATCACGGTCTTCTCTCCTCAGCATCTTCGGGGCCT
>NW_007811628.1:0-967 GCF_000696425.1 Galeopterus variegatus | reverse complement strand
AGTGTCAGAGGTTGTGGCCATCATGGAATGCAGAATCTGCCATAGTAACCAGAAAACTAACTTGTGGTCAGAGGTCTAACCAAATCCAATGGGAGGAAACATAGATGCCAACTGTGGATGGGAGGAATGTACATCCTATTGTAAGAAGATCACATCGCATGGGACGTAATTTTCTGGCCATCATGGAATGTACAATTTGTAAAAGTAACTTATAAGAAGAAGAAAAACTGGAGAGACCAGGTCAGCACTCTGTAAATATGTTGTTTTATTTAAATGTCATTTATCATTTTTAGGCAAAATTTGAGATGGAGGGCATAGATTGGATAGAATAGGTATGGAGAGCATAGATATTGATGGCAACTCCTAGGTTTCTGGTTTCTGACAGTGTGAAAAAGATAAGTGATGCTGTTATTCACATGAGAACATATTTAGGTGAGAAATATCCTAAGTTTTACGTTACAGGTTTCGAATTTGAGGTGCCTTGTGACACTATAACAAAGGACTGGATAGTCAAGTCTTTACATTAGTAGAAAGGCTGAGATAGGAGAATTAAATGGGTTAGAGAGCTGGAAGTGTCTGAAGTTATGGTGAGATTATATCATTTAGGGAGAGATTGCAGAATGAGAAGAGGAAATCTCCCAGAGTAGAAGCTTGCCATTTCATATTATTTAGCCATCTGTAGATTAGAACAAATCTGCAAGGAGACTGATAATGAGAGTGCAAACAGGTAGAATGATTTTGTTTTATTTTTTATAGAAGCCACCTTCCTCATATTAATGTTAATATTACATTAACTATAATGGAACTACTGAAATGAACCAATGAAATTTAGCAATTGACTGTAATCCCCAAACCCTGAAACAGGTAAATGTGCACTCATAGATATAATTTAGGAAGGTAATAAGGAAAAAAAATGTTAGTGCTGAGCTGTCTAGGACCTTTAAAGTACTGTTGAAAAATAGATCAA
>NW_007811627.1:0-967 GCF_000696425.1 Galeopterus variegatus | reverse complement strand
AACAACTACAGATAGATCTTCCATGTGATCCAGCAATCCCACTTCTGGGTATATACCCAAAGGAATGGAAATCATGTTGAAGAGATACCTGCACTCCCATGTTCATTGCAGCTCTGTTTACAACAGCCAAGATACGGAACCAACCTAAATGTCCATCGATGGATGATTTGATAAGGAAACTGTGGTATATATAGACCATGGAATAATACTGTGCCATAAAAAAGAATGAAATTCTCTCATTTTCAACAACATGGATGAGCTTGGAGAAACTTATGTTGAGTGAAATAAGAAAAGCACAGAGGGAAAAATACCACATGTACTCACTCATAAGTGGGAGCTAAGAGAGAAAGAAGGAACAAATACCACAGTGGTGATTGGACTTGCAGAGGGAGAGAACATACCTAGGGATACAAAGTGAGGTGGGAGAAAGGGGGAGGCGGAGGGAGGATGGGGATAATTGGGTGGGAGAGATGAGGTACAATCACAATTTGTGGTAATGGGTATGCTGCCAGTATGGATCTGGCCTTCACTTGTAGGGCACAAGGGGGGACATTCAGCCTTGTATCTCATGCATATTCATAAACAATTAAAAAAAACATACACACACTAAAAAAATAGCCTAAGTATTCCCATGGCAGTATCAACTTTTCTGAATTAAAAGGAAAAATTGTTTGAACTTAAAAAAGAAAAGAAATGCAAGGAATGATTAGAGACTACTATAAACAACTATCTGCCAACAAATTTGAAAATCTGGAGGAAATGGATAAACTTCCAGATGCACACAAACTACCAAGACTTAGCCAAAGACAGAGAAAATATGAATAGACCAATAACTATCAAAGAGGTTAAAGCTGTAATCAGCAGTCTCCCCACAAGGAAAAGCCCAGTACCAGATGGCTTCACTAGAGAATTCTACCAAACATTCAAAGAAGAATTAGTACCAATTCTCTACAAACTATTCCAAAAA
>NW_007811626.1:0-967 GCF_000696425.1 Galeopterus variegatus | reverse complement strand
CAGGAGATTAACCCTGGGGTTTCTCACTGCTTAGAAGAGATGGGCTTTAAGTAATCTTTGGCGGCTCCGTCACCCAGGGGGAAAGGGGTGACAAATCTGTGGGAGGCAAAGCAACATGGTTGGGTCCACTTGAAAACATGTAATGTATTCAACATTACATGTAGTTAAGAAACATTGTGAAGAAATACAAGCTAGCACATCTGGAGAACATACACTAGAAACCAAACAAGATTCTATGGCAGAGGACTGAAAGATGACAAGCAATCGCCTTTTGTAAGCACTGATCATAGTAACAAGAAAGAAATCTAAGCACAATTCAATGTCAACAGAGCTAAAATAATAATAATAAAGGAGAAGAAAGAGATATTAGGTGAGGCGGTTCTTAACCATTTCAGTATCTGTTGCACTGTGTAAAAAACTTTTCAAAATCAAAATTAATAAGCCTTTTTCCGTATGCTTGTCATATCAATTTCAAAGAATTGAAATGGTTATATCTTCTTCCCCCCGCCCTGGCTTTGGGGAGGGGGGGTATTTATTTATTTGTAGCTCCCATCAATAAGTGAGAACATGTGATATTTCTCTTTCTGTGCCTGACTTGTTTCACTTAATATAATTCTCTCTAGGTCCATCCATGCCATGGCAAATGGCAGTATTCATTCTTTTTTAGAGCTGAGTAGTATTCCATTGTGTAGATATACCACACTTCATGTATCCACTCATCCGATGATGGACTTTTGGGCTGGTTCCAACTCTTGGCTATTTTAAAGACTGCTGCGATGAACAATGGGGAACAGGTATACCTTCAACTTCATGATTTTCATTCCTTTGGGTATATTCCCAACAGTGGGATAGCTGGGTCATATGGTAGATCTATCTGCAATTGTTTGAGGAATCTCCGTAACATTTTCCATAGAAGCTGTACCATTTTGCAGTCCCACCAACAATGTATGAGAGTTCCTTTTCCTCC
>NW_007811625.1:0-967 GCF_000696425.1 Galeopterus variegatus | reverse complement strand
CTCCTATTAGATTTTCACACACACACCTAAATATCTCTTTCAGAAGTGCCTGGAAATAAGTCGTTGCAGACAGCTCCTTGAAATTATTAAGGCACTTCTTTTAAGATAGAAATATGCATGAGAGCCCAGGAAGGGACACTTATGCAAACATATTATTTAAATTGCAAAATCAACTTGCTCTGTGCTTATCTAGGAGTTTCCTAAATCAAGCAGAGCCAAGTTTGGAGAAAAAGGCACTTAAATAGTTCTCTGCTTTCTAGTTCTTTCTTTTTAGCACCTGGAGGAAATAGAAGCTCTTTTCTGTGTTAAACAAACAAACAAACAAACAAACAGTAAAACTAAATACAAAGAAACAAAAAAATGGAGGAAAAAGTATTTGATTTCTAACTTGTGAACTAATCCAGCACAGATAATTCTGAGAACATGAACAACATTCAAAAAGAAAGCCTAGTAGCTCCCTTTACTCTTTTATTTACTCTCTCATTTAAAGTCATGACCCTACTACAAAGGTCACAGACTACTTTTCAAGGGACAGCAACCTAGCATTGGAAACTAGATCAGTAAGACCTATGCTGTATAAATTCTTAAAAGGATTGGTCTCTAGAGGAATGTCCGCTGATTGAGGTTAAGATTAATACCTTTGTATGGGAAGATAACCTAACCTGCTTTGGGGTATAGGAAGTGTTAGTTGGCATTGGGACATCCATCTTTGCAGTTCAGGTCCATTCAGATGCTCACCATTGGCTATGGTACTTCCTATTAACTTCTTAAAATAAACTCTTTTTAAAAAGTAAATGATACATACTTGTTAAAAAGCTGAAAGCTGAATTACTAAAAATAGCAAGATAAAAAAAGAGAGACTTTCAAAATAAAACTTCAAACATACAGTAAATCAATAGCATCAGTAAAAACTGGACAGATGACAGAATACCCAAAGAAGCCAGGTGAGGTCCATTTTTATTTCTAA
>NW_007811624.1:0-967 GCF_000696425.1 Galeopterus variegatus | reverse complement strand
CAGTGTCCCATAGGTTTTGATAAGCTGTGCTTGTATTTTCATTTCTTTCAGGAATTTATTTATTTTATTTTTTTTATTTTATGCTTTATTTCTTCTTTGACCCACTAGTCATTCAGGAGCATGTTGTTTCTTATCCATTAATTTGTATAGATTCCATAGTTTTGTTTGTTGTTAATTTCTAATTTTATTGTTGTGTTATAAAAATATACTTATTATTATTTCAATCTTTTGAAATTTTTTAATACTTAATTGTGACCTAACATGTGGTCTATCCTGGAGAATGGTCTGATGAGAAGAATGTATATTCTGTCATTGTTTTTTTTTTTTTGTCTTTTTCCGTGTCCGGCAACGGATCGCAACCCTCAGTGTCGCCCCCTCGCCTCGCTCAGCCAGTGAGCGGGAACCGGTCTGTATGTGGGATCCGAACCCTCGGGCAGGAGCGCCGCCATGCTTCCCAAGCGGCGCACTATCCAGTGCGCCACCGGGCCGGCCCTATTTTGTCATTGTTAAATGAAATGTTCCGTTTATGCCAATCAAGACAATTTGGTCTAAGGTGCTGTTTAATCCAGTATTTCTGTGCTGATTCTTTGTCTAGATGATCTGTCCAGTGCTGAGAGTGGCATGTTAAAATCTCCAGCTATTACTGTGTTGGGGTCTATCTCTCCCCTTAGATTCAATAACAGTTGCTTTATATATTTGGATGCTCCAATGTTGGGGGCATATATATCTATGGTTTTTATATATTAATTATTAGGCAGAAGGAAATAATTAAGATCAGAGCAGAACTAAGTTAAATAGAGACCAAAAGAATGATACAAAAAAATGAACAAAACAAAAAGTTCTTTTCTTTCAGAGGACAGACAAAATATACAAGCCATTGGACAGATTAATAAAAAAAGAAGAAACAAGACAAAAACAAGAAAAAAATCAGAAATGAGAAAGGAAACATTACAACCAATACCACACA
>NW_007811623.1:0-967 GCF_000696425.1 Galeopterus variegatus | reverse complement strand
GGGGGGGGGTGGCTCCCTGGGGATGCACACTCTGACTCAGATCTGCTTTAATGACTTGCAGAACAGTCCCATAACATCTGCTAAAGCATCAAACTTGGTTGTGAAACTGTTGCAAACTCCTGTATGAATTTTTCAGCTTATAAACAGTCCAGAGTTGCTTTCATAAAATTAACAGTTTCTCTAGTAAAACATGATGTCTGTATGTTATATCCAACATCAGCAGGTATTTCAAGTTTGCCTTGTCCTCCTCTCTAGGTGCCAGGGATGGGAAAGCAGTTCTGAGTCCCAGATTGTATGAATTACACAACCGTCCACCAGAAGACATTTAGAAATAACCTATCCCAGGAGCCTTTCACAATCATCTCGTAAATTACCTACGTGATCTTGGAAGAGAATGGTGAGCAGGGATGGAGAGGCTGATGGTCCCTTCACACTGGCACACACATAAGGGACCTCATTTTCTTGATCAAATAATAACCTTAGCATAGGAGAGAAAATAGTAAAAAATAAAATGAATTCCTGTGAAATACAAAGTTAAGCAAATCCTATTAACACATAAAACCTACCTTGCCTGGAGTTTCAAATCCCTCCCTTGGTTCACAGCATACTGAATGCATTGCACACACTGCCTTTTTGGATGGTCTCAGTATCCCAATTAATAGCATTGTTGCCTGGAGTAAGAAGCCAACCTCTACAAACCACTGCAGCCTCTTTTTCCTCCTGCAGTGAATTCTGGGAGACTCTCTTCTTCCTGTCTCTTTTACCACTAATTCATTTTTACTCAAGTAACTTCACAATTGAATTTATCTATTGTTTTGTTTTTAATTTCCAAGAATTCTGTCTCATTTTTATAAAAGTTATGAATTCTCTTTTGTTAATGTTTTCTGTTGTTTTCCCCATTAACTTTGCTTCCTTGCATATTTCTTGTGTTTTTGTAATATTGGCACCTCTGTTTTATGCTACTAGC
>NW_007811622.1:0-967 GCF_000696425.1 Galeopterus variegatus | reverse complement strand
AAAAAAAAAAAAAAAATTGTTCTATCCAGGATGCTCCTGAGAACGTCATGTTGGAAGCTTCCTGTGGGTAATGAGCGGAGCTTCCGTGGTGCTAAGTGCTGAGGCTGCAGGTCTGAGACACAAGTGTGGAGAGCTTGACCAGAAGGGGTTCCTTGGGCTGCAGCTGCAGCAAACAGCCAGTGTTGTCATCCGCTGGCCAGAGGGAAGATGCACCCATACCTCTCCTGTTCCTAGGAGGCTTCATCTCCTGGAACGCTAGTAATTTAAATGGGAGCCTGACAGGCACTCCTTTTCTGGCAGTAGGGGTCAGTGCTGGGGGTGAGGAGGAGGACAGCACTTTGAGGACAGCACAGCCTATGCAGAATGGATCTCAGATGCTTGGCCTCCATCTCCTACAACATGAGGGAAGCCCAATATCAAACACCTCTCTTTCATAGGGTAAGCGTTGCTGGAGCTTGTCTTCTCATGGGCACACCCACTCCCTCTTATGCACCCACTTATCTTCACCCACACTTGTCCTCCACCCACTGCCAGAGAAGGAGAGCTCTTTAGGAGGAAGGCCCTTTACTTTGCCTCTGTTGGTGAACAGCAATTGGGAGACCCCAAGACCCAAATGGACATCCTCAGATGATTTGGTCTACCTGAGCCAGCCCAGGGCCCCAAGTAGCAGTAGGTAAAAGAACTTTATGGGATAAGGTGATAGGAATTCTTTTTTCTTTTCTTTTCTTTTCTTTCTTTCTTTTTTTTTTTTTTTTTGTATAGATTATCTCTTAAAGGTGGTCATTGGAGAATGTTTAACCCAACTCTTCTTTTCTTTCTTTTTTTTTTCCCAATAGGTGAAGTAGTGGAAGCCCAGCAAGAGGGCAGAAACAAAAGAAAAACTTTTCATTTCTTTTAAAGATGCCTAGCAGGTTAGAGTAAAAGAGCATTTTGAGGCCAGGGGAGAGTGGTAGGAGAAGAGGTTAGA
>NW_007811621.1:0-967 GCF_000696425.1 Galeopterus variegatus | reverse complement strand
AAGAAAATATCTTAAAGCTACTAGAATAATGTTCTCTTCTCAACTGCAGGGTCAATCGGCACAGTATAGTCCATTTTGTAAGGAATGATCATTTTTTGAGTTAACTGCATACCTTTTGTTCTTTTTTTGGCAATATGTTCTCTATGCTTTTAGATAAAACGGACTACCTGTCAATGATGCCATATCCAGAACTGTCACCAAATATAAGCTACGGCTTTTACCATTTACAGAATTCTCTTGAATAGCTGCAGAAGTACTTTTTCTTCTCTAGTAAAATGGTGTTAATAGATTGGGATAATCAGTTCCCCAAGCCATTTGATTTGAGGACTTAGAAATCATCTGGGTCAGAGTGTCTATCCCCCACTCATAATTAAACGTCTTTCCCGGGAGGCTTTTAAAACATGTTTCTTCTGACATGGAGGAGGGTGACGACAAGCCCTCTTCCTGGTGTGGTCATCCCTGACCTCTCAGGTACCCTGAGCTACTGGTTTGCTTGGGCCCGAGCCATTCTCTTTAACTCCGCCAGTCATGTCTCATGAACACTACACAGTTCACTGCTGGACACTGTCCTCCAGGGTCTCATTGATAGGTTAGAAAGTGCCCACGAAAATTATTCCACATATTAGCTCAAAACCAAATTCCTCCAGTGGTTCCTTGAAGAAGAGGAGTCAAAGTCAAGAGCTGGTGCAAATCCGGCATGGCGGTACATGCTGGAGCTCTACAGGTGCTGTAAACCAGATTGCAGTACAGAGGACGGGAGAGCTCCTCAACAGCAGCTCAGAGGGGAGAATCGTGGACATCCTGAGGCCCTTCCTGATAAACAGCAATGTTAGGAATCTATCAATCTAACATTTGAATGAAGATGAACAAACAGCTCTTATCTGTTCCTTAAAAGCTACAGTTTAAAAATGCTGCTTATTTGGAGGTCATGCACTGTTATCTTCAGGATGGTCTCACCACTGTCACC
>NW_007811620.1:0-967 GCF_000696425.1 Galeopterus variegatus | reverse complement strand
TAATCTTTTATTGCTCTATGATCTTTTGGTAAATGCTACTCAAACAAATTATAGGTTGGCTCTTCTAATTTAGCAATTATACAGGACAAAGAAGTGCTCGACTATTTTATTTAGTTTATTTTGCAAAAAAAATTGATATTTCAGGGTATATTTTATTCATCTATTTAACAATTACTTATTGTTAAATAAATTATTAAATCCATGCAGCTAAGCAAGCAAGTAATCATAGACCACTTAGATTCCTTTATAGTGATAAAAAAAAAATGACCTGAATCTGGGCTTAGGTTTCTTGAAGCATTTTTCTACATCTTGTTCAATCTTATTCTTAGGGTGTAGTCTTTCAAATTCTAACCCAAAGGTGGGAGATTTACTTTCAAACTCTAACCCAAAGGTGGGAGATTTGCCAGAGTTATCCCTCCTTAATAAATTCTGGATACCAATTTCTCCCAGGGTCTTACAAGTCTATCTAAAGCTCTGTTCAACTCTCACCCTCCGAGACCACTTTTCCAGAATTGACAGAAAACTCCTGTTAAAAGACTGCCCCAGATATCAGGCTTCTCTGACTTTCTCTCTATTCCTGAATCTTGACCTTATAATTTTTCACCACCTTGTTAACTCTCTGCCTTCAAGCAATTTTGTGCTTATATTTTGTCTAATTTTCTAGATGTTCTAGATGGTCTGCATTTCTTTGCTGGCCATTACTAGATGCACTTCTCTATGGCCTTTCACTAAAAGTTACTCTAAAAAAGTATGGATTGGCTGTTCTAATTTATAATTACATATGACAAACAGCTGCTCAATAATTTTATTTATTTTTGTGAAGAACTTATTTTAGAAAACTTTTTATTCTCCTATTTAACAGTTATTTATTGAGTGCTTACTATGCATTAGGTACTATCTTAAACTATGAGCATAGAATAATAAAAAGACACAAATTTCTGACCTCATAGTATTTACTTTCTCATGA
>NW_007811619.1:5331-6298 GCF_000696425.1 Galeopterus variegatus | reverse complement strand
ACTTCTGTAACTGATTAACCAATCTGATTAGGTGAAAACAGTCATTTTGACTTCTTCTCTCAACAGAATTGAGTTTTATTTGTTGTTTTAGCATATTGTCAAGATAGACCAAATCGCCTTTTGTAACATTCCTTTTTTCTCCCTCAGTCAATAGTTTCTGCCTTTAGTTAGCCCTCACTTATTCAGCAAGTGAATAAGTGTCTTATGTGCCAGGCCCTGTTCTAGGCCCTGGAGAAATAGCAGAGACAATGTAGACACAGTGTCTGCCCTCGTGGAACATATATTTGATCAGGAAGAGATGAATAAGAAATAAACAGTTACACAGGCAGGATACATTGGAAAGTAAGAGCTGAAAGAAGATCAGGTAAGGGAGGCTGCTGGAGGCAGAGGGAAGTGGCTGGCCACTGTGGGCTGGAGGGTTGGAGAAGGCCTCCTTGAGGAAGAAACGTGTGACCTGAGATGTGAGACGTGAGTGGGCAGCCCACTCAGAGATCTGGGAAAATGGCATTCCAGGCAGAAGGAACAGCAAAGGCCAAGCCTAAAGCAGAAAGAATTTTCCAGTATTTGAGGCAATGAAAAATAAGGGCAGCAGGGGAGACAGAGAAGGCCTGAGAAGAGGCTGAGAGCAAGCAGGGCTGGACTTTGCAGGGTCTTGCGGGCCATGGAGAAGCACGCATTGCAGGGTGTGAAGCTGGAGGTGACAGAAAGCAACTTGTTTCTAAAAGACCCCTCTGGCTGCATGGAGGGTGGAGTGGAGGTGGGTGTGAGTAGCCGCTGCCCAGGTGTGACGTGAGCAGTCACGAACTCGGGTGGTGGCAGGGAGGACAAAGCAAACAGTGAGAGATGACGTAGGGAAAGGAACAGGTCGTGCCGACTGATTGACTGTAGGGGACAGAGAAAGAGCTGGAGTGATGCCTTATTGAAATTAATGAGATCCACTAATTAGGATAGCATTTTACCATAAACA
>NW_007811619.1:0-478 GCF_000696425.1 Galeopterus variegatus | reverse complement strand
GAGAGAAGAAGTCAAAATGACTGTTTTCACCTAATCAGATTGGTTAATCAGTTACAGAAGTTGATAAAATAACAGCAGGCGCTATAGAATTTTATAGCTGCCAACATCTCTTTGTAAAATTAGCTAGAATTTCTTATGATGCTTGAAATCCTTGATTCTCATTCAAATTTTACTAAGGGGAAAAACTGTAGAACATAGATCACCTATTTTTCCAGAAAATAGTTATTTCCGGAAAAGTTCATAATACCCAATCTGGAAAGTTTGAGATGATAATTTTATTCTTTTCATGTGCCTTATGCATTCCCTCACTCCAGTGTGTATCAGCTCAGGGTAGAACACATACCTTCTGTGTGCCCGGCCTTCGCCTCTGCACTGGAGAGCATGTGGGAACAAGACAGATAATGTCCCTGCTCTAGGAAACGTTGGCGAACAATTTTCCTACTGTAGGGATTTAGGATGGACACATTTGCCACATGCT
>NW_007811618.1:0-967 GCF_000696425.1 Galeopterus variegatus | reverse complement strand
GGCAACACTGAGGGTTGCGATCCGTTGCCGGACACGGAAAAAGACAAAAAAAAAAAAAACGATTGGCTTTATGGATCTGAAACTCAGAAGAGAAACCGGGTGAGGTAAAGATTTGGAACTTGACAAAATCAGATTCAGGGGACTACCAGGAGAAAGCTGGAAGATAAGCACTTACAGACAGAATCAAAGCCTGGTTGAACAAATTAATTGTTACAGCAAACACAATTCTATACAAGTAAGAAAAATTCTTAAATACTTACTTGAACTTTCACTTCCTGGTGGCTCAGAAGGGGCACGAGAAATGGCACAACTCCTGAATCAATAACCATCTGTATTTGCTCATTACCTCCATCTGTCAAGTATGACAGGGCCCAAACAGTGTCTACAAGAATCTACAGGAAGTAAAAATTAACCAGTTTACATATTTGTTTGAATGGTTAAAATACATAACATACCTCAAGAGTGGTGACAGAAAAAGTAACCAAATTTTATGTTTCAGCTTGGTGGCAAAGATATCTGCTTACCTGATTAATCTATTAAGTAACAGGTATCTTACTTTTCTCTTAATGCCTACCTCAGATCATTCTTCACAAAAATGAGACACAAAGTATGGGACAACTTCTATCCCAACTTCTGCATTTATGTATCAGACAGATGAATTTAAAAACAGGCAGGAAAAGTAATTCTCCCTGTCCCCACAAATTAGGTACCTAATAACCACATGAAAACACTTTATATACAGAATGAGATAATACATAATGCAACTTCAAGTCTAGGAGACCAAAGACCATCTATCTACTCAACTGGTTTTCAAACATGTTTAACAATACAATTTTTCAGACTACTAATTAAACAGGTGAGAGAAATGACTTGGCTCTTTAACTTTGTTTTTGGGGAAAAAAATTGCTTGCAGAGACTTTAAAACACATCCCCAACTGAAAGCATGGAGTATAAACCATGTCTTATG
>NW_007811617.1:0-967 GCF_000696425.1 Galeopterus variegatus | reverse complement strand
AAATTTTTGTAATGTTTGCACTCCACAACCCCCACCCCCTGCCTCTCATGTGTTATAGGGAAGATCCCATTTATATCGATGGAATACCTGGGATACAATGCAGTATATAAAGTGGATCTTTTCCAATTTTGTTTTAATTTTGAGAACAATAGACAACACATCTCTCCACATTTCAAAACAATTATGTAAATTCTATGATTCTCCCAACCTCTCCCCAACCCCCCACCAACTCTCACCCTTGACTCCATCTCCTCAAGAGAAAAGGTAGCCAAACTAGTGTTTCAACCTTCACTCCCACCAAGCCAGCCATATTAGCAGAAGATGAAGAGCTTTGGAGAGAGAAAATGAGTCTGTTAATGCTCAGCTCACTGGGATAATTGAGGCAAGCTCAAGCTGAGAGGGATTGGGGATATTTACAAAAAGTGGAACTGACATTGATCCTCTCTGCTTGGATGTTTTAAAGTCTGCAGAAACTCTTAGGCCTATTCCAGAACTGCCCCTGGAGGAGAATATGGTAAAAATCTTCTTGAGAAATTCACATTTGTCCTTAGTTGTTTGGGGATATATATGCACTTAGAGCCCAGTGGCTGTTTCCTCTTAGAGGAATTTATGCCTGGTGGTTTCCTGGGTGAACCATGAGAAGCAGGCCTGTGTCAGGGTGCTCTCTCGGTCAGCCAGGCCCAGGCTCCAGATTTCCCTGGCCGTGGCCACTGAGCAATCCCCGGCAGACTCCCTATCCCCCCCAGGCAGGACCAGATAAGTTGCCCTCTGTGGCGTAAGCCAAAGAAGGATCCCTGAAGGTGGGTGAGTGCACCGCCAAGCAGTTCCGTTTATTGTCTTTTAAGCACTTGTATTTATATCTAAGCAAGCGGGGATTTCCACACTGAGAGCCAATCATTGGAAAGTTCACATGTGCATGTGCCTTACTTTCCTATGCTTAGCCTACTGATCATGCACTGATCACGAG
>NW_007811616.1:0-967 GCF_000696425.1 Galeopterus variegatus | reverse complement strand
TCCAACCATGTTCTCTGGGGAGGGACCAGCACTCCTTGACAAAGCAGCTCGAGGCAGGGACGGGGGGAGTCAGGCTGGGGTGGAGAGAGAGAGCCTCTGCTCATCGGACTCCTGAACTCTAGGCTGAAGGAGAACAGTCACTAACAGACGGATTGAGACAGTTGGTCTTATTCTCTCACAAGAACACTGGCAGTTCCCAGATGTGCCACCACACCTGCTAAGGACCAAGAGCTTGCCTGACGTAGGTGGCTGGGGAAGCCAAGGACGGCTTCAGAGTTCAGACTCTGGAGCGCAGACTGGAGCGGACCATCCGTGTTCCAATCCTGGCTCTGCCACTCACCAGGTTACAACCAACCAGGGGTAACCCATTTAACCTTCTGCCACTCAGCTTCCCTCTCTGTGAAATGGGCATCACAGAAGCATCTACCTCATGGGTTGTTACAAGAACTAGATGACTTAATCCGTGTACATGTGTACCTGGCACACAGAAATGCTATGTAACCGTCTGCTGTTACTACTAGCATTACTGCTAAGCCCATCTGACAACCCCAAGACCCCCAGGGCTCTTCTATCTACTAAGAAACAGGGGTTCTGGAAGCACTCAGGGCAAGCCGCTGGACCAAGGACAGCAAGAAAGTGGCTGTAACGACCCAGAGAACAGGGAAAATTTACAAGAAACAAGGCCTTGATGAAGGTCATTAATTTATTAAAAGTGCAAACTTAACCTACTGTCCTTGTGGGCCAGGAAGAGATGGGCTGGCGGGCCCTACAAGAATTTCTGCAGGACAGGAAGCAGGGCAAGGTAATCTTAACCCTTCCCAGGTGATGGTGTGTGTGGGAAAATATCGGTGACAACCATGAACTCGGATGCAGATGGAGCCCGCTGGACCCTTTCTGGAGCTCCCCCACTTCTCTCCGGAGCAAGGAGAGGTCTCCAGGAACAACACTCCCAGACCCCACCCTCAGC
>NW_007811615.1:0-967 GCF_000696425.1 Galeopterus variegatus | reverse complement strand
GGGGGGATTGTTAGACAACAGCAGATAAATCTTTGAAAGTAGGTAATTTTTGTCTTTCTTTTTATGGGAAAGCTGATCCTCAGGAGCCTGGAAATTCTTGAGCCTAAGTCCATACTCCACTGCAGTGTTTAAGGGGAAAATGACGGGCTTTGGAAGCAGAGGGGCTTTTTACGGACTGGCTTCTGTACCAACTGGCTGTATGTTCTCACACAATTCCTTTAAGCTTTCTGAACTTCAGATTTCTCTGTGGGGGAATGGTAGTAATACCATTTATCTTTCCAAATGATCATATTAGATTAGAGAAAGCGTGTACAAAAACCAGCCCAGGTTGCTGATCTGTGCATTGCCTGGCACTTAGTAGGTAACTTCTGTCATCTTCACTGTCATTGTTGGCAACTTTATCACCTGCCAGAGAACTCCCTTGGGCAGCAGCTATCTTGGACATCTCACATGAAGTACACATGCCAGTCTTCTCCAGACAATTTCTCTTCACTTGTATAACTGACAGAGGAGAAGGTCTAAGTGCTGCTTCAGTTCTTAGTTGCAGATAACACAGTCCTCTTTAGCAAGTTCAAGCAGAAATGAATTTAGTCAGGATTATTAGAAAGCACAGGGAGCTTTGGAAGCTGAAAGGACAGTATCTTGGTTGAGCTTGCATTTCAGAACTACACTGCAGAACTGGCCCGGAGAGGGCCAGAACCAGGCTTGTCTGCTGCCATCATGATGCCTTTGTCACCCCTGCCCTCCCAAACCATGCTGTTTCTGTTGTAATCAAGAAGCTGCCAGCACCACCAAAGATTCTAGAAATTCACCACCAGCACCAGCAAAGTAGACATTCCATCTTCCACCCTTCCTGTCATATATCTCTTCAGAATCAGTCTCATGCAGGTGGGTTTCAGCAGTGGTACCTAAAACATAATTCTGTTCTCCACATAGCAAAGGGGGTTAGGACATTGTTTAAAAAATG
>NW_007811614.1:0-967 GCF_000696425.1 Galeopterus variegatus | reverse complement strand
CTCTGCTTGTGTTATTTCAATCAGTCCATCTTCAGGTTCAGAGGTTCTCTCTTCAACTTCCTCTATCTTGCTGGTTAAACTCTCCAGTTTTTTTTTTTTTTTCGCTGAATAACTTCTTCAGTTTGGAAAGTTCTGCTACATTTTTTTTCAGGACATTGATTTCCTTGTACATTTCCTCTTTCGTGTCCTGTATACTTTTCCTTGTTTCATCATGCTGTCTAGCTGAGTTTTCTTTATCTTATTCACTTTCTTTAGAATTATCACTTGAAATTCCTTGTCATTCATTTCAAGGGCTTCCTGTTCTATAGGATCTAGAGTTTGAGATTTATTAACTTTTGGTGGTGTACTTTCTTGTTTTTTTGTATTTCTGGTATATGTTTTTTTGATGTTTATTCATTTTGGCAGGGGGTTTCACAGTGCACAGGTTTGACCCTTTTGGCTAACTAAGGTGTGGCTGTGTTTGTCAATTTGGTATGGCTACCTCTGTGACTGCTCAGTTGGCCTCTAGTGTCTTGTGTGCGTGTTTGCCTCAGGTCTTCGGCCTCTCTGGGGAGCCTCCTCTCTGGTCAGTTTGGACTCTACTGGGCTGCTGGATCTCGGGATAGTATCACAGGGTGTGTGATCTCTTTTGAGCTTCCACTTCCCATGTAGAACTTCTCTCTGTTCCGTGTGCTCTGGCCCTGGGTGCTGGATTACGCAGTGGCAGCCCCACCGGGTATGTGTTTTCTGCTGAGTCTCTGTCTCCCTATCTGGACGTTTCCCCGCTCTGTGTGCACTAGGTGGGGCTGTTGGACCTTGCAGAGGTGGCCCGGCCCACAGGGTGTGTGTTTTCTGCTGAGTCTCCGCCTCCTTAGGCGGATGCCTCCCCACTCTGTGCTCAGTACTGGGCTGGGGCGTGTCTTTTGTAACCCTCGTCTATCAGCTGGGACTTCAAGCCCCTGCTCAGCCCCGCCCCGCCCAGGAAGAC
>NW_007811613.1:0-967 GCF_000696425.1 Galeopterus variegatus | reverse complement strand
AAGTTTCTTACACATAAAACTTGGGAGAGAGTTCAAGCCTCAGTGAGTTTTGGGGGGACATAATTCAATCCTCTACAATTACTTTGCCAGAGTGCATCTGAGGGTCTGGGTTTTTTTTGTATGATTGCTTTGTTTTTATCATTCTCTAACTATTGTGATTGAACAACAGATGGATGATATTTTCTTTTTTAAGTCAGACCAATTCCCTGGAGATAGGACTCAATCTAAATTTCCTAAATAGGCAGCCTTGGCAGACCATTGCAAACTTTGATGTCCAAGTGCTCCTAAATTAATATGTTATAAATAAACGTAATATGCAGAAGACTAGCAGCTGGTTCCAGACATCTGCAGGATGGGCATGCAGTAAAATAATACATGTGTATGTTGAGACATACTAATTTAGTGTTTTCAAGAATCTGAATTAGGATTTTGAAAATAGTTTATTTTTGTGTGCATGAAATCATTTACAGAAAGTGCTTCTGTCACTAATGCAACCAGAATTCATTTATTTATTCAAAAATGTCCACTGAATGCATAGTACATGTCAGGTGCTATGATAAGCACTTAGGGCATGGTGATGAATGTAAGTAGTTTCTGTTCTGGCATGATCTACAGTCTATCTGGGGAGATAGACACATAAACAGACATTTGCAATTAGAGTGAGAACTTTTAAGACATTGTATCCTATTTGCATTAACAGCAATTAACCCAGAATCTAACACAGTAAATGCTCAAATAAAGATGAGTCCTCTAATAGAGGAATGCTTTTAGAAGGTGACCTGAAAGGAATGTTTATCAACTCATCCTGTGGTGGGGTGGGAAGACCAGAATCAGGAAAATCTTCAGAGAGGAAAAAATATATTGCTGGTTGTGATAGGCTGATCATGACCCCCCCAAAGATGTCCCTGTCCTAATCCCCAGAACCTGTGAATATTCTTTTTTCACAGGTTCACGGGTTCTTTTTTGA
>NW_007811612.1:0-967 GCF_000696425.1 Galeopterus variegatus | reverse complement strand
AGATTACATAAGAGCATGAACACCAGGGGACAAAGATAATAAGAGCCTCCCAAAGTCTTTCAAGTCTGTCCAGCCATCTGGCATACAAGGCTTGTGGAAACTATCCCCAAGAATCTTTAAAAACAGGAGAAACCCAAATGTCCATCAATGAACAAATGAATAAACAAAATGTGGTGTATACATGCAATGTAATAATATACAGCTTTAATAAAGGAAGGGAATTTTGACACATGCTACAACATGGATGAACTTTAAAGGCATTATGGTAAATAAAATAAATAAGACGCACAAAAAACTATTGTATGCTTCCCCTTATGTAAAGTACCTATGGTAGTCGAATTCACAGAGATAGAAAAAATAAAATGGTGGTTTTCAGGAGAGGAAGAAGAAGTTGGGACTTGCATTAGTTCTCCAGAGAAGCAGAATTAATAGGTGTGTACATATATAGTGAGCGATTTATTATAAGGAATTGGCTCAATGTGATTATGGTGACCAGCAAGTCCAAATCTGCAGTGTGGGCCTGTAGACTCACGGTCCACGAGAGCCGATGGTACACTTCCAGCCCAAAGGCCAGCAGATGGAGAATGTTCTCTGACTGACGTGGGGGAAGGCTAGGCTTTTTGTTCTTCAGGCCTTCAACTTTTGGAAGAGGCCCACCCACGTTATGTAGGGAAATACTCTATACCCTGCTCTACTCTACTGATTAATATGTTAATTCCATTAAAAAAAATATATATATCTGGGCACCCTGTGGCCCAATCAAGATAACACATAAAATTAATCATCAGGGGATTGATTGTTTAATGGGTACAGAGTTTCAGTTGCAGAAGATGAAAAAGTTCTGGGGATGGATGGTGGTGATGGCTGCACAACAATGTAAATATTCTTAATTCTGTTGAACAATACGCTTCAGAATGGTTAAAATAGTAAACATTTTATGTTATGTAATTAATGGCATCCAAAATAA